>NC_056725.1:1297348891-1297588891 GCF_019279795.1 Protopterus annectens | reverse complement strand
TGTAGCAGGCAACTGAGTAAATGTCAGGAAAATCCTACTAGGACAGCTGAACTTTATTTGGGGTCAATCAGAGTCTCTTTAATTGATGGCAGGTGTGTACCCAAGAAGACTGAATGCTGTAATTAAATCAAAAGGGGCTTCAACAAAGTATTACTTTAAGAGTGTACACACTTATGCAACCAGCTTATTGAATGTTTTTCATTTTTTACATTTTTCCCCTAACAGATTTGTTTTTCAATTGAACTGTACAGGTTATAGGTCACATTAAAGGTGGGAAAAGTTGTGAATGGATTTATTGTGATGTCATTTTTTATATCACAAAAACCTGGCATTTTTACAGGGTTGTGTAAACTTTTTATATCCACTGTATGTGTATGTGTGTATAGACTTTATTAAGTATGTGTATATGTATGTGTGTGTGTGTGACATTATTAAATACTTATGTAACTTATGTTTTGGATGTGAAATATGTCCTCCAATAACAACTACATATTCCTTAGATGATGGAACAATTTTACATCAAAATATAAGAGAGTAAGTATGTATACTAATAAAATAAACAGAAAACAATTTAACACATAGCCCATTTTCTAATTACAGTTATACCCTCCAGGGAAGGCATTACAAGGAAATAATGAACCTTCTAGGTATAGGTAGGTTCTCCGCCTGTGTTATCAGGCCTAACAACAACCCTGGGTAGTCCATTATTTCCCTGTAATACCTACCTTGTCTGGCATTATTGTCTGGTAGTTATACTTGTGCATTTGCGGTGGTGGTGCTGCGGTAGCGTTGTCGCCTCACAGTTAGATGTTGTCCTTGTTCGATTCTCAGCTAGAGCATCTTCTGTGTGGAGACATGCGCGAATGGGCGTCCCTTCATTGAAGGTTGTGCGTTAGAGCTGGCAACTCGGCACATAAAAATCTACTGCCAATCATTAGCAGACCGGAGTTCCGCTGTGGCAACCCCTAACCGGGAAAAGCCGAAAGATACAACAACAACTTTAGGTAAATCAACTGGCCTACAAAGAGTCCTTTCTTAACCCTGAGCTTATAAATCAAGTGTTTTGAAATACATAGTAAAAAAATAAGAGCATAAAGAAATGCTGGCGCACTTGTACAGTAGCAGCATTACATTCACTCTAAATAGAAGCTTAGCTTGATACTTTTTATCTAAGTGTTGAGCGTGTAACTGCATGATTGAGGATGACTTACATCAACCGATTTTTTGTGTGTGTTCACCAGCCAAAGGAGAATCTCAAGCTTCTGGCAGTTAAATGGAGAGTTAGAGTCCAAGGAAGGTGCTCTAAATCTTTGAAAGCTGACTGGTAGCCATATTCTAGGGCAAGGATATAAGCCATATAGCTAAGGCTATTGCAACAGTAATCAAACAGAACACATACTGTTTTGGTAAGTTTACTTACACAACTGTACTATCCACCTCACCAGAAAGAGATTCTAGAAGCATGGACTGGCTTGGGAAGTGTATATATTCTTAAAGAACTTTCACCATCAGGGCTGTGAATTACCTGACATAAATATGATCTGCTTTCTACATGATATAACAGAGAAGATTGTAGAGACAATTCAAAGGTTATTGCAAAGCATCCTATGCGACACACTGGAGTCTCAGGTGGCACTAATGCCCAATATATCATTATTCACCACGCTGCTAGTCAACAATGCAATAGATGTAGCGGCAAGGGTAACCAGGAGACAGGCCTGGCTCAGACTATGTGGTTTTCTGTAGAACATTAAGGCAACATTCACCACTGGACCAAATGATGGGGCTTCTCTATTTGGACCCAAGGTAAAAGAAAATTATGTGAAGGAGAGGAGACGCCATTCATGGCTGTTGGGGTAAAGTTTTCTACTTCTCGGTTTGCCTTCATCAGGAGCCACAAAAGTGCAAAGAACTTGTGGTTTTGGAAGTCTAAACAGCAATCTTTTGTGTTATATTCAGGTAGAAATGTTTGAGATTTTGGGAGCTTCCTGGACAAATGTGGCAATAGAAGCAAACGTGGCCTAGAAAAATTGAGATTTCTACAATCATCCCTTAATAACCAGCCAAAGAATCTCTGAGGACTTGTCTGATTGTTTAGTTATGGAGGCAATGGTGGGTTAAACCCTGTATCTCAATGTGTTATTGGAAATCATGCAGGACAGATGGATCAGGGGAAATAGTATTCATAGGCTATACAGTCCTGTTCACATCACATCAAGAAATGATCTCTCTCTGTCTCTCTCTTAGACATCCCACCCCATCAAAAGGAGGTAGCCAAATGAAAGGTTGCAAACTTCCCCTAAAAAGAGCCATGTAAGGGGTCCCAATAGTCCAGTAAGACAAAGGACCTCAGGCTGAATCTGGATCTACATGACTTAGACTTATACACAAGAACACCAAATTCCAGATAATCATGAATCATGTTACAGTCGATCCTTCCATGATGATGTGTTCTTTAGGATGCTTAAATCCACATAACAATTGCTAAGACATACAGACTTCCCTGCACTTTAGGATGTGAACCAGTCACCATCAGTTCACAGTTCTTCAATTATGTCTCTCATTAGCCCCCAGAGTATTCACTAAAAGCATATTGGCAGTTGGTAGCATACTTGAAATTGCAAGGGATAAGAGATCCAATATCCAGATGACTGACTCCCAGATGCTCCCAGAAATTTATTCTATTGACAAGTGGGTTTTAATACAGAACACAGGAATGATGGATTGAGCATGGGGTCACTTCAGCTGTTTCTGTCCTTGGAAATATCTGCAAACATCACGAAGTCCCAGCTGGAGCCATTGCAAACACATGTATTTATAAACTGTCACGAGACATAATTTACAAATTAGTATGTCTCACCTCAGATAAAGTTTGGCCCATTGAAGCAGTAGTTCAACTTCTCTTACAGCATCCTAAACCATCAGCTGGATAAGTACTAAAGTCTCATTTTGCGACGACTATCCATTAGTTTCCTCTGTGGGGTTCCACATAGGGTGGACTTTGTGCATTTGTTGGTCTCAGTCTATAGATTCTATGACTTAAGTTATTTGTTTCTCAAAGACATATCACAAGTATCTCCTCTGATGGCTTTAGCCTCCCAAACTAGGAGAAGGATACCTTTTCACCATTCCCCTTCCTATATTCACATGACATCAGCCCTGGGGTGTGTGTAGTATGGCTTAGGTCAGTTGGTTCCAGGGACATGCACTTAACAAGCGGTCTCCTTGCACATAAACATTCTGGAGATGGGGGTGGTCCTCCTATAACTGAAGACTCTTCAGTGCCATCTTCCCATGGTGCAGTTGCTGTTCACTCTGACAGAATTTCAGTAGTGTGGTACATTAACATATGGGAGGAACTAAAGCCTCTCCCTTTTGTCAGGAGGTCATGAAGCTATGGGACTAGACAATGAAGTCTTAATATTTTCTGACAGCATTTCACGTTGTTGGTCAAGCAAACTGTCAAGCATATATGCTCAGCAGATGCTTCCTGATCTTTCATGAATGGTCTCCAGGACTGGTAAAAGCTTGGATGATCTTTCACAAAGGAAGGATTGATGTGACCTGTTTACCTCATTGACCAATACCAAATGCAGAAACTTATTTTTTCTTATCCCTCAACAGGGTCAGGCATCCTGAGAGGTTCTTGTCCTTCAGTGGTGTCCACTATTACTATAGGACTTCCCTAAATTGCACTAATAATGACATTTCTGTAGAAAGCCAAAATGTGGAAAGACAAAGTCAGTCATTTTCATAACCCCATTCTGACCTCAGCAGATTTGTCTTCCCCAAGTGTAGTCTCTCCTACTAAAGAAAGCTCTTATTCTAGAACCTCACTAAGGTTTCCTTACCCATCTATCCAGCAGGCCTCACCTGGGCTTCCACTCCCTCAAGTTAATCACGCAGTTTCTCCAATACTGTTGATGACTAAGATCCCACATACTCTCCTAGCCATCTCTTAGAGAAATATAAAAAAAGGACAATGAATAACAGTTTCTCTGCGGCTACTCAACAGGGAGTGGGCCATCGTTTTACTGCTCCCATCCCTGTTATTCTTCACTTTTGGCTAACATTTTGACAGGGACTGTACCTTCTCCACTGTGAAAGTATACTTTGTAGCTATCTCCAACTTTCACCAAGGATTTAACTCAGCATCGTTACCATACTTAGTGATCTGTAAGGCCTTTCTTAGAGGCATCTTTTTTTATTGAGACCATCTTTTGTGGATCATGTTCCTCCAAGGGACCTCAACAAAGCTGAAATATTTATTCTGTAAAAATATTTTGTTCCAGTGGTAGTGAGTATAACATCAGCTAGGAGAGTTTCAGAGCTACAAGTCCTTTCTTGTTGTACCTATAGCTAGTTTTCCATAAAGACAGAATTTCCATGAAAACAATCTAGCTTTCATGGCAAAAATAGCCTCAGCCCCATACCTAAACCAGCCTATTTCCCTCCCTGTCTTCTTTCATTAATTTCCTAACAAAGGTAAATATAAAACCTAATGTGTAGATGTACACAAGAAACTGTGATTCTACACTTATAGAACTAAAGATCACTGAAAATATGACCAGCATTTTATCTCCTTTGCTACAAACAGGTTAGGAAAAAATATATCAAAAGTCACTTTGTTTAGGTAGCTGTCCAACTGCATATCTTTCTGTTATGTTTCCAACATTAGGTCTAGTCCAGGGAAACCAAACTCTCATTCTTTAAGAGCCATATCCACTTCTTTATCCTTTTACAGGAATTCTTCAGTAGGTGACATTTTTGCTGCTGCAGAATGGGCTTCACTGCTCACGTTTACAATGCACTCTAATGTGATGTCATGATCCTTGTCATGATTCCACCAAATATATTTAGCTGTGGACCGTACCTCTCAACTGTCTATATTTTCACAGAATGTCCAAATTTGTGCCTCATATTTTTGATCTGTACCTCATAGAATTTGTGGTTTTCTGTCAAATCGGTGAGGATTGAAATCACTGAATAATGACACACATTTGAGTTTCAGATTTCATGTCCTCCAGAAAATGCATGGTAAGATAAAATCTATTATTCTAACGCCTTTCTAAGTTGATAAGAGCAATATTTAAAATGTGTCTCTATTTTTGGTCCATTGTACCCATTCATTTTACACTTTATACATATTTCTTGAGCTAAGAGGTTAAGAGGTATGTTGAGGGGGGACTTTGTCATAGATTTCATGTGAACAGGCTGAATCACGTAGGATGTGACTGTTATATTCTTGCCATAATGGTAGATATTCATGGTCCATGTCCATCCACGTCAACATACCTTACCACTTCACCTCATTTGAGTGGTTTAAGTACCCCACTGTATGGACCTAGTTAATAATACCTTAGGTCTTTTAAGGGTATGGCAATAGCCTAATAGTTGAAATGTGTATTTACAGAAGTGGATATCATTTGTTTTTGGGCAAACTTGATGTGGAGAGGATAGTATAGTATGGTACATTTTGGTAGAGAGGGGAGGGGGTTAAGCTTTGGAAAAGCACTCTGGATGCTTAATAAGTATTACCTGTGGTGACCAGTCATGATCTAAGTGGAAAGACAATGATCATAAACATCTAACATTTATATAAATATATAATTTTTGTTTAACTATAGTGTTTAGCTTTCAGAACTTTCTTGGTCTTGTGTTTGGTAAAATAATCACTGTATAATCAAGTAATAAACTATTATGAAGTGTTTTGTAAAAACATCACTGTACAAAGCACCTTCAGTGCTACTTTCATTGCAATAAACTACCTAAAGTTTACTACAAACTTAGTAGATTTATATATATTGCAGGTGCATTGAGCAAAAAATACCAACAGGACTGCAAGAAAGATTTGTTTGAGAAAGACTTAGAAATCCTATAGGTTGATTCTTAGCAGTCAATATTTGCCAAAGAAACTACAAACCCCCAAAACCTCTACTCAAAATGACTATAAGCCACAACTGTTTCATGATGTCAGTATATTATGATGACCAGAGCCTGTAAAATCCGTTCATCCACCAATAAAAGGTTATTTTCCTTACAAAATGAGCTAGCATTGCTCTAAAGTTTACTGTTTAAAGAAGACAGAATACCAATCCCTTCACAACAAGATTCTAGGAATAACAGATATGTATGAAATACACATACACACACACACACACACACACACACACACACACACACATATATATATATATATATATATATATATATATATATATATATAGTAGGTTTACCATTATTATCCTGAATCACAAGCAGTCGAGTCATCTTATGGTCGATGTACTTTCACAAAAGTCGGAGTGCCGAATTCCATTACATTCAACATAAACAACGAACCTCAAAACTCCCTACCACTCTAGATCCAGGAACAAGCATTAACTTGGGTCCAGAAGGGTGCAAGACTGGGCAGTCAGGAATATCAGTGTTCAGTATTCCATTGTAATGGATGTAGGTCATCTCGCAGGTGGACACAACCTCCTGTGATTCAGGATAATGATTGGAAACCGTGCTAGTACAGCCAATGTTCAGACAGAAATAAAAACTAGAAACACTAACTCAACCCTTGTGAAATGCTGCCTTTGCCATGGATAAAGTTAGTCTAGACTATACTGTTCAGCTGCCCAGAATTTTGCATAATATCCCTGACTGTGTCTTATATTTTTGCCATATTCATAACAAAATATTAGATTTTTTAGAAAATTACTAAGGATTACAGTCATACAATAATGACAGACATTAGGATTTCATATTTCTTGTCGTTAAGAAAATACAAGTTGATGTTCTATTAATTTTTTAATTGAATAAATGTAATATCTAAAATGGTCCCTGATTTTGGGCCTTTGTCTCTCCATTATATTTTGGCTTTATCAAGAATTCTTGAGCACAGAAGCTAAAGGATATTGTGCTCCTTTGTTTAAGTACATAAATAACTTTTTTGTTGTGTGTTGGCCATAATTCTTATTGTTATGGACTCCATCCTAGTAAAAACTCAGTCACTATAAACTTAAAAAATAACTGAATTTCAAAACTAGATAAAAACATGTTTACACAAAGAAACTGCCTGTGAGTGCTACCATAAGGTATAACTAAGATTCTAAAACTACATTATATAGCCTCTTACTCCCAGTAATTACATTATTTGCTTTAGCTTGAGACTCCCCATCATTTGTTTTCTTTCCTTAAGTCTTCTCCACTTTTTGTTCTCTACAGCTATGATGTTCCTACCGCTCCCTTTTGTAGCTGAAACTATTTTAATGAAATTATATATTTGTATATTTTGTAAATAATTTGGCATCACAGCATTAGTTAACTTAATGATTTACTTGTTATTTGTAAGTATTACTTATGCATGAAATATTGTGATTATATTCAGTTGTCTAATACACATTTCAGCCTGAAAATGGTGTACTTCAATCAGAGCTCAGACTCAGCTAAAAATGCAACTACAAATACAAATAAATAAATACAATTCTAAATTTCATGAATATGTGCAGTGGAAAATACTGTACAAATCTGAACAAATAAATAAATAAAATTCTAAGTTTCATGACTTTGTGCAGCTGAAAAATATAATTCAAGTTAAAATACAATAACTATCCCTAAGTACATTTTTGTGAGACAGGGGATAACAGAAGAGGAGGCTCCTGCAAGTGGGACAGAATTTTTCAGTCATGAGTTTACATGTTTTAGAAACTATGTGTGCTGAGATGTATGACCTCAAGTCCCTTATACCCTCAAAGTAATGGACACACTGAGTGTATGGGAAAGAACGTAAAGAATCTAATAAAGAAATGTGAACATTACGTTTCTGCGTTGGGGTACTGTAATACTGTTTTACAAACAATAGATTTATTTGCAGTTCATTTTCTGATATGTAAATCTCTGAGATGATTCCTCACTGTTAGTATGAAATAGTAAACAATATGTCATTCAATTACTCCATGAAAGGTAAAGAAAACAGTAATTATTTGACAGACGCATTTTTTATTTACTAAAAGAAGATAAAAGAAAGAGCATACAAGTGTCAGATCAAACGTTTTGGAAAAACGGATGGCTAGAATATATAATACTTTTAAAAGCAACCTTTCCAAGATCTTTTTGGATACAATGCCAGGATAATACAATCTGCAGAAGAAATGGAAGACATTTACATAAACTATGTAATAACAAAAATACTGTAGAGAGAAATGTTCAAAGAAGTCCTGAAATTCTAAGGTCAATAATATTAATGGACAAATACTTGTAAATATTCACATTTTGGTAGATTGATTAAAAATAATTAGATATTCATACTTTATGTAGCCTAGATCAGTCTTTAGTAGCATCAGAATATATCAGTGCAAACTCATTTTTCATTGGTTCTTCCTGTATATCTGTAATAACTATTTGTACATTACAGATACCACAGAATGCCAGAAGGCACTGTGCTGCAGCAGTCCAAAATCTTAAAGAAAGTTTCACATATGGGCATCATCAAAGAC
This sequence comes from Protopterus annectens, assembly GCF_019279795.1. Classification (NCBI taxonomy): domain Eukaryota; kingdom Metazoa; phylum Chordata; order Ceratodontiformes; family Protopteridae; genus Protopterus; species Protopterus annectens. Next base: position 1,297,580,408 of record NC_056725.1, on the reverse strand, counting down.
ATTTTCCTGTTGTGGTGTGGTTAAAGAATCAGACAATAATCAAAAAATGCTAGGACTTTGTTACTCCCAACCCAATATTTTTTCATCTAGAGTATATCATGTGTTAAAGCCTGTACAGGTAGCAAGAAGAATACAAGGAGAGCAAGCTCTCTAGCTGGTGCCCTTTCATAAGGGAAGGAGAGAAGATATGCTGAAGTTTCTTTGTACAGGTGCATGTGTAAAACTGTACAGCATTTTAACTTGCAACATAACATGTGGTGGGAAGCCAAATGACTGCAGACATGACCATAGGTTATTCCATGAAAAGGAGTCAAAGACTTTCTTGAAATCTACCAGAATTGCTACTGATGGGGCAATAGAGGATTATACAGTCTGAATCCATGTGATCAGGTTTCTTAAATAGCTTGTACTAGATTACTCCCCAGTAAAGCCAGCCTGATGGAAAGAAAAAAACAGTCATAGTTGGGTCATTCACATCTTAGAATGCAATTTGGCTTCACCATTGATCGATAAAATTATGTAGTAGTAGTAGTTGCCCACACTGAGGGGTTTTCCTTGGTTTTGGAATCACAGTTATAAGAACAAATTTTAAGTCATAAGAGAAGTCATCATTATAACCATATTTTAGAACAACTTAGACTAGAGGAAATCAGGCCTAGCATGGATTTATAAGATGTTCGGTATTAGATCACTGCTGCAGTAGCCTTAAGCTATATGGGGATGTCCTGCCAAGGATCAGACCCAGCGGGTCAAACTCAGCTCCAAAAGCTTTAGGTCACCTTCCACACATCCTAGCTACTGCCCTGCATGAGAAAAACTTGAGACTCAGTGGCTAGGGTGCCAAATCCTTAGAACTTACTTGTTGATGAAGAGTGTATTACTCAGTCAGCTTTGGAAAATTGATTGCTTCTACAGGGCTGAGCAGTTCCTTGTAGGAGATTATCTTCCACAAAATTAATATTTGTGAAGAAAATTATTTATTTTTAGTCAAAACGTTATTCTTGAACCAGTATGGATGTTGTTCAGTGGTTGTCAGTGAAGTTATACCACAGAATCTTATATGCTGACTTATAATCCTGTGTGGGGAATCCCTTGTAAATATTTGTATTTTGTAAAGAAAACAGCAACTGTTACCTCAATTTTCATTGATCATGTCTTGTTCTTTTGGGTTTTGGGCTTGTAATTAACAAATCTTATCTCATAACTTAAATTCCTGTCAGAACGTTCTGCTGACTCTACTTAGCTTCATTAGCCACTTGTCAGGCATTCTTTTTCTTCAGATAGATAGTCTCTATGAGGATTTCCTTGTTTATTTTGACATTTTTGTGAGGAAAAGTGTACTGCATATGCATTGCTGTGTTGTGAGGGGCTAGAACTAGTGTGTGACATGATTGTCAGTAAAATGTTTACCTTAGACAGTTATTTTTTCCTCAGAATGCTAACACCAACTCATCTAATTTCAGCTATCTGCTTTTCAGGCACCATTTTCAGCTGACAGATGTTTCTGAGCTCCATTCAGTGGGGATTCCTTTATAAACTGACAAATTTATTTGAGGATGAAAGCAATTTTTATTAAAATGCATTATTAGTGGCTGTAGCTTCTATGTTTGGTGTTTGATACTAACAGTTTTTACCACTAAACTTATCAGAAAAAGTAAGGTCTACTCTTCCAGACTCTGTTATCCACTTATCAGACATCTTTTGTTACTAACAGTTAGTTCTGGTTCCCTGTGGAGATTTCCCCCCTTTTTTATTAATTTAAAATATTTACAATATATAAGCAGAAAGGATGAAATTCAACATCACATACTGTTGTAAAGTGTTAGGAATACATTGAATCATCAAGGTAGTTTTGTACAATTAACACATTAAGAGTCTTGGTATTTCAATAGCAACATTTCAAGGCTATCCCAACCACTAAAATTCTTAGTATGATTTATAGGTCTTGTTCTTATCTCTCTTTTTTTCAGTTTTACATAGAATTACTGCAAAATTAAAAAAAAATTCTTTGAATGTAGGACCTTAATTCAATTTCCATTTTTTTTTGTAATAACTTTTCTAGCTACTGTCAGGAGCCTACAGAGCAGTTCTTGTTATTAGGCTTTTACAGATAAAGAAAGTATAACATTCATTAGTATTACTGATCTTGTTAAAGAACAATTATCAGACTATGACCCCTTAAAATACATACTAAAATCTTCCCAATATACATTCAATTTTTCACAACCATAAACATGTGTGTGTCCAATCAACTTTTACATCTTTATTACTTCTCCAATAGACTGAAGAACTCTTTTTACTAAACTTAGATATTTTATAGGGAGTACCAAAATTCTGTGTATATATTCCCACATAAAAACGTCCCAGTATAAACTATTGAGTCACTCAAGCCACCACTATCTAAAAAGTTCCAGAATTTTGCATCAAAATTATTATATATAATTAACTTATATAACTTGGACAACCTTTCTTTGTAGGTCATTTTACCATCGATGATACCATTCATATATTCATTTAATGGTGGAATAGTGTTCTGTTCCTCTTCACTCATGTTATGTACAAATTTATTTAATTTCTTACTGATGGGTAATAATAACTGGATAACTGGTTAACAGATTTATCCAATTTATAATCTTTAAATAATATTCTGTGACTTAAATTTTTCTGTTTCAAAGCAATCAAACCATAATACTAATCAATTCCTTTTTAGTAAATATATTTTAACATTATTCTCTTTCCTTAAATCTAGAGGTATGTACAATGGGAAAGCATAAAAATGTTCCATTTTATTAATGGAGTTGTAAAAACATATTTATTAACTTTAAAAAAAAAATTTATTTCATATATGCAGAGTCTAAAGACTGAATTTAATTTCTTTCTAAGATAATTTTTATTAACCAGATGAAAAGTTGGTGCATATTTCATATTTGATAAACTTATAAGAATTTAAGAAAATCTGCTCCTGACTAGTTTTCCATTGACTAGTGTAAGTTGAGTCTATCCACAGTTTAATAGAGTTAAAATATGCAGCAACATAATAAAATTCTATACCTGGGAAGCTAATACCACCATACTCTCATAATCTCATATGATTTGTATAAGCAATTCTCAGGTTTTTAGGAATTCCGTAAGAATAAAGTTAACATTTTTCCATTTTCCTTAAAACATTTTGTCAGATATTAAAGCTATTGAATGCAATCTGTATATGATATTGGGTAATATAATAATTTTAATAAGTACTAACCTATCTTCAAAAGTAAAAATAATCATTCTTTTTTAATAAGAAGTAACACCTTCAATTATTTTTTCAAAATTATCATTAATAATCTTACTCACATCTTGATAGATTTGTATTCCTAAATATCTTAGTTCTTATCCTTTCCAATTATATTTATATTTATCTTTAAACTTACTGTCTAGTAATTGATTTAAGACTAAAGTTTCAGTTTTATTAAATTTCAGTAGTGATACTTCTTGAAGCTTTTCAATTTCCTCATCTATTTATTTAACTGAATAATTCAAATCTCCTATAGTTAGTAAAATGTTATCTGAAAAAAGTTGTATTTAGATTGACAATCCTTGTTAACTGAGAATCCATCATTTTTTTTTTGCATTGCTTCTTATACTATTAGCTAAGGTTTTGATAATTAATGCAAATAGTATATGGGGTAAGTGACACCCTTGCTTTGTGCCTTTGTTTAAAGTGAATCCTTGAGAAATGTAAGATCCAATTTTAACATATGCTTTGGAGTCTCTATACAGGATTTTTAATATTCCAATATTTTTTTCTGGAAATGCAAATGCTTCTAAAGTTTTAAACAAGTAGTTCCAATGTACAGAATCAAAAGCTCTCTTGATAACTAAACTAACTGGAGTCAATTTCTTGTTCATTCCTTTAGCAAAATCTAAAATAGTTACTAACCTTTTTAAATTATCATATGTTAATGTGTTGGCTATAAATCTTGTTTGATTCTATTAATTAATTTATCTACTATATCTCTTAATCTTGTGGCAAAAATGGATATATTTATAGTCTGCATTTAATAATGAAATGGGTCTATATGAGGAAACTAACTTATTATTCTTTCCTTGTTTAAGTATAAGTGAGATTACAGAAAATTTCCACAAGGAAGGACATATTTTGCACTCTGAATTATTCTGTAGACATCACTCAGTAATTCTAAAATATTTAATGGAAGCATTCTGCATAATTCCATAGTTAAACCATTCAACCCTGGAACTTTACCATTTTCCCTTTTTTAAAGCTTCTTTAACCTCTGTTAGGGTAATAGGCTTATTCAACAGATATATTTGTTGCTCATTAAGTTTATTAGTAACATTGTTCTTTAAATACTTGTCAGTTTTGTAATCATTAGGATTATTATTATTTTTATCCTTATTAAGATAATCATGGACTTTTTTTTAAAAATATTAAGCATTTCCTCTATGTCTGAAGTAAGCTTATTAGTGTGAGGATTTCGGATATTATTAATTTGTGCCTTTTTGCTTAACATATTTTTTCTATTAGCTAATCTATGTAGATTTTTAGAAGTAATTGTATAACTGTGCAATTTTATTTTTTCTAAAGCTATCTCCACTTTATGCATTAAAACTGATATTTTGTCATTCATTTTAATGACTTCAGTATTATCTACTTTCTTTGTTGTTCAAACCTTGCATTGTGTATTTCATCTTGCATTTCTAACAGCACTTTACCCAATCTCCATCATTATCTTAACATTCTACATTTTTTGAATTCTTCCTTTCTACAAACCAAACTACTAAAACTGGTAAATCGCAAGAACAAAAACAAATCTACAATTGCAACTGTATATAACTAATAAAACACAACCTACCATGGATACCAAAGTTTTGTAGTTTGCCTATCAAATAGAGAAACTACTATACTATCTCTCTACTACCAATACTTAAAAATTCATCAAAAAATAGCCAGAAACTACAGTGACTTACAAATAATGTAATATTATATACAAGTTAAAAGTAATAAGAGATTATTAATCTAGTTATATATGTTGCCATTTAAAACTCTCTCTCCCATTACTACATAAAAGTTTAATAATCCTGTTCTATTAATCAGAAATATTAATTAATCCAACAAATACTGTACTATATACCTATTTATGGAATAGTATTCCTAAATTATTTGCTCATTCAACATAATTATAACTAAATATCTAAATAAATATGTAGAACAAAGCGGGACCTGAAGAGATAAAGATATCTGTAAACTTACAGTTGATAGGTAATCTTATCATACTAAACTATTATAGAAAAGGAAAATTAATGCACAAATATATTCATCATGCTAAATGATATAGACATCATTGTCAAATTTAATAAAAGCTGAGAATTAACTTTAAAAGTGCAAGTGTCTATACCTCAAAATTGTATAACACTCTCAATATGATAAATATTAAAATATTTAAAAAATCTTTAGCTTATTAAACTAATTCATAAAAAATATGTGCATTATTCAGGTCAAAGAAAATGTCTTGCTATTTCTTTGGGGTAAAAAAAAAAGTTTCCCATCTGTATTATACTCAAAAGTTACAATGTGCTTAATTCAAAAGCCATTCTCTCTTGCCGGGTTCAAACATATTGTAAAATCTGTTTTATTTTCTATCAAAATGGATGTATAGATTCAGCAATAGAACATCCAAATGTTAGCTCTGACTTAAGAAATGAGTTATTTCAGGTAGTATTAGTGAATCTAATAACATACAGTATGCAAACAGCTTCAAATTTCACATGGCTAAGCTCCAAATTTCAGCTTTCAGAATATTTTCAATTATTTTTATATGATTTTCTGTGGAAATTATATGAGATTTTGTACATTCACATTTCTGATGTATGCAGGTATATGTAATACATATCTTTCTTATAATCAGTTTATTCATATTTATTTTTTTCTGTCTTATTTACCCACTAATATTTTACCTTATTCTATGTATCTTCTCTTTCTAAAATCTCCCATCAAATAGCTATTTAATCATCAGCTCTCTATTAAAGATTGTAGTATGTGTATATATTTCTTAACTGACTGATAAGTCAAACAGTACAAGAAATATAAGGAGTAAGGGCCTGAATTTTGTCTGTGACTTAAATAGAGCATGCTGGAGAGACAGATATGTGTTCCAGAGACTGCCCCTCTTATGTAACAGGCTTCCCATCCATCCCATCCACTAAAATCTTCCCAATATACATTCAATTTTTCACAACCATAAACATGTGTGTGTCCAATCAACTTTTACATCTTTATTACTTCTCCAATAGACTGAAGAACTCTTTTTACTAAACTTAGATATTTTATAGGGAGTACCAAAATTCTGTGTATATATTCCCACATAAAAACGTCCCAGTATAAACTATTGAGTCACTCAAGCCACCACTATCTAAAAAGTTCCAGAATTTTGCATCAAAATTATTATATATAATTAACTTATATAACTTGGACAACCTTTCTTTGTAGATCATTTTACCATCAATGATACCATTCATATATTCATTTAATGGTGGAATAGTGTTCTGTTCCTCTTCACTCATGTTATGTACAAATGTATTTAATTTCTTACTGATGGGTAATAATAACTGGATAACTGGTTAACAGATTTATCCAATTTATAATCTTTAAATAATATTCTGTGACTTAAATTTTTCTGTTTCAAAGCAATCAAACCATAATACTAATCAATTCCTTTTTAGTAAATATATTTTAACATTATTCTATTTCCTTAAATCTAGAGGTATGTACAATGGGAAAGCATAAAAATGTTCCATTTTATTAATGGAGTTGTAAAAACATATTTATTAACTTTTAAAAAAAATTAATTTCATATATGCAGAGTCTAAAGACTGAATTTAATTTCTTTCTAAGATAATTTTTATTAACCAGATGAAAAGTTGGTGCATATTTCATATTTGATAAACTTATAAGAATTTAAGAAAATCTGCTCCTGACTAGTTTTCCATTGACTAGTGTAAGTTGAGTCTATCCACAGTTTAATAGAGTTAAAATATGCAGCAACATAATAAAATTCTATACCTGGGAAGCTAATACCACCATACTCTCATAATCTCATATGATTTGTATAAGCAATTCTCAGGTTTTTAGGAATTCCGTAAGAATAAAGTTAACATTTTTCCATTTTCCTTAAAACATTTTGTCAGATATTAAAGCTATTGAATGCAATCTGTATATGATATTGGGTAATATAATAATTTTAATAAGTACTAACCTATCTTCAAAAGTAAAAATAATCATTCTTTTTTAATAAGAAGTAACACTTCTTCAATTATTTTTTCAAAATTATCATTAATAATCTTACTCACATCTTGATAGATTTGTATTCCTAAATATCTTAGTTCTTATCCTTTCCAATTATATTTATATTTGTATATCTTTAAACTTACTGTCTAGTAATTGATTTAAGACTAAAGTTTCAGTTTTATTAAATTTCAGTAGTGATACTTCTTGAAGCTTTTCAATTTCCTCATCTATTTATTTAACTGAATAATTCAAATCTCCTATAGTTAGTAAAATGTTATCTGAAAAAAGTTGTATTTAGATTGACAATCCTTGTTAACTGAGAATCCATCATTTTTTTTTGCATTGCTTCTTATACTATTAGCTAAGGTTTTGATAATTAATGCAAATAGTATATGGGGTAAGTGACACCCTTGCTTTGTGCCTTTGTTTAAAGTGAATCCTTGAGAAATGTAAGATCCAATTTTAACATATGCTTTGGAGTCTCTATACAGGATTTTTAATATTCCAATATTTTTTTCTGGAAATGCAAATGCTTCTAAAGTTTTAAACAAGTAGTTCCAATGTACAGAATCAAAAGCTCTCTTGATAACTAAACTAACTGGAGTCAATTTCTTGTTCATTCCTTTAGCAAAATCTAAAATAGTTACTACCCTTTTTAAATTATCATATGTTAATGTGTTGGCTATAAATCTTGTTTGATTCTATTAATTAATTTATCTACTATATCTCTTAATCTTGTGGCAAAAATGGATATATTTATAGTCTACATTTAATAATGAAATGGGTCTATATGAGGAAACTAACTTATTATTCTTTCCTTGTTTAAGTATAAGTGAGATTACAGAAAATTTCCACAAGGAAGGACATATTTTGTCACTCTGAATTATTCTGAAGACATCACTCAGTAATTCTAAAATATTTAATGGAAGCATTCTGCATAATTCCATAGTTAAACCATTCAACCCTGGAACTTTACCATTTTCCCTTTTTTAAAGCTTCTTTAACCTCTGTTAGGGTAATAGGCTTATTCAACAGATATATTTGTTGCTCATTAAGTTTATTAGTAACATTGTTCTTTAAATACTTGTCAGTTTTGTAATCATTAGGATTATTATTATTTGTATCCTTATTAAGATAATCATGGACTTTTTTTAAAAAAATATTAAGCATTTCCTCTATGTCTGAAGTAAGCTTATTAGTGTGAGGATTTCAGATATTATTCATTTGTGCCTTTTTGCTTAACATATTTTTTCTATTAGCTAATCTATGTAGATTTTTAGAAGTAATTGTATAACTGTGCAATTTTATTTTTTTCTAAAGTTATCTCCACTTTATGCATTAAAACTGATATTTTGTCATTCATTTTAATGACTTCAGTATTATCTACTTTCTTTGTTGTTCAAACCTTGCATTGCGTGTTTCATCTTGCATTTCTAACAGCACTTTACCCAATCTCCATCATTATCTTAACATTCTACATTTTTTGAATTCTTCCTTTCTACAAACCAAACTACTAAAACTGGTAAATCGCAAGAACAAAAACAAATCTACAGTTGCAGCTGTATATAACTAATAAAACACAACCTACCATGGATACCGAAGTTTTGTAGTTTGCCTATCAAATAGAGAAACTACTATACTATCTCTCTACTACCAATACTTAAAAATTCATCAAAAAATAGCCAGAAACTACAGTGACTTACAAATAATGTAATATTATATACAAGTTAAAAGTAATAAGAGATTATTAATCTAGTTATATATGTTGCCATTTAAAACTCTCTCTCCTATTACTACATAAAAGTTTAATAATCCTGTTCTATTAATCAGAAATATTAATTAATCCAACAAATACTGTACTATATACCTATTTATGGAATAGTATTCCTAAATTATTTGCTCATTCAACATAATTATAACTAAATATCTAAATAAATATGTAGAATAAAGCGGGACCTGAAGAGATAAAGATATCTGTAAACTTACAGTTGATAGGTAATCTTATCATACTAAACTATTATAGAAAAGGAAAATTAATGCACAAATATATTCATCATGCTAAATGATATAGACATCATTGTCAAATTTAATAAAAGCTGAGAATTAATTTTAAAAGTGCAAGTGTCTATACCTCAAAATTGTATAACACTCTCAATATGATAAATATCAAAATATTTAAAAAATCTTTAGCTTATTAAACTAATTCATAAAAAATATGTACATTACTCAGGTCAAAGAAAATGTCTTGCTATTTCTTTGGGGTAAAAAAAAAAGTTTCCCATCTGTATTATACTCAAAAGTTACAATGTGCTTAATTCAAAAGCCATTCTCTCTTGCCGGGTTCAAACATATTGTAAAATCTGTTTTATTTTCTATCAAAATGGATGTATAGATTCAGCAATAGAACATCCAAATGTTAGCTCTGACTTAAGAAATGAGTTATTTCAGGTAGTATTAGTGAATCTAATAACATACAGTATGCAAACAGCTTCAAATTTCACATGGCTAAGCTCCAAATTTCAGCTTTCAGAATATTTTCAATTATTTTTATATGATTTTCTATGCAAATTATATGAGATTTTGTACATTCACATTTCTGATGTATGCAGGTATATGTAATACATATCTTTCTTATAATCAGTTTATTCATATTTATTTTTTTCTGTCTTATTTACCCACTAATATTTTACCTTATTCTATGTATCTTCTCTTTCTAAAATCTCCCATCAAATAGCTATTTGATCATCAGCTCTCTATTAAAGATTGCAGTATGTGTATATATTTCTTAACTGACTGATAAGTCAAACAGTACAAGAAATATAAGGAGTAAGGGCCTGAATTTTGTCTGTGACTTAAATAGAGCATGCTGGAGAGACAGATATGTGTTCCAGAGACTGCCCCTCTTATGCAACAGGCTTCCCATCCATGTGAAGCTGAGTTTGTCTATTACCCAGTTTAAATTCAACCTACACTAGTAGATGGGGAATAAGAAATTTATACCCGGCCTGGCACCTATGTCCCTTATGGACAGAGGTAGCTTATAAATGCCTGACATTGAATGTCCTATTTGGATACAAGATGTCATTATTCTTTTGGGAAATGTTGGCTAGGCTTAGAAAGACCACCTGGGTTGTTAGCTTAGTAACAATCCATAAATCTATGAGATAAGACAGATTATTTTAGGTGCTGCTAACCACTTGTTAGGCACTGGTTGTGTTTAGGACATGGACCTGGGTCCCAGTTACTTAGTTGTTCCTTCCCAGGCAGCAGATAGAGAAACAATGTCTGGGGAACTTTGGTCTTGAGTCAGGCTTCCTTTGCTTCAGCCTTTGATAGGTGACTCTACTGGAGCTTTCTGTTGTTAATTAGAACACGTGTCATTTTTCTTGATCTCTCTGGTAAGCTCCTCAGGAAGCCACACAGGATTATAGGGCAGACACATCCTCTGCAGATGTTCAGCAACCCTGTCTGGGTAAGGGAGAACCACTTCTGTTGGCATTAGAGAATGGGCAGGGAGATTATCCTTAGTTAATCTGCACTGAAGAGTTTCTTTATGGGAAATGGACCATCCTTCAAGCCTGTCTTTCTTTTTCTTGGTTAGGTGAGGGTCTTTCAAAAAAAAAAGAATATAAATAAAAGCAGGTAAGAGGAAGTGGCTGGGCTTACAAAAGATTTTTCAAGACATTCAGATTAACATAATAATAACAGTAATAATAATAACAACAACAACAACAACAACAACAACAACAACAACAATAATAATAATAATAATAATAATACCAGAGTTGCAACAAAGGCATTATGATTTGTTGCAGCTGTTCCACCTGTGTTGCCAGCTTTTTGAGGATGCCTTCTTTGCAGTAAGAATTTTGTCAGACCTTCAGTTACTTGTCCCCTATAAGTTTGATAAATATTACAAGAGCTCCATACCCACAAAACCTTTTTTTCTGATGATTTATTCTGCATCCTGTAGTATTCTCTGTATTTTAGTTATCCAAACACTCTCTAAGCTGTGCTTATGATATTACTGGTGCTGTTTCTAGGGTAACTGTTTTGAAGCAATGGTGACAAGAGCTGCCTGGCTACATTCTTTCCTTTGCCCTTTGCCTTTAAAATGTGACAAAAGGCAAAAGTTATTTCAATGACTCTCCACCCTTTTCTGTCCTCTTAGCAAAATATGATAGAAACTTTTCTGCCCATTAGGAAGAAAAATAAATATTCTTAACAAGGCAAATATAATTTCAGTGAGCAATGGCAAGGGGTTTCAAGTAGATAGAAGATTCATCCCACCCCTAGGATTATCTAAGTAATCAGATTGTCTATATACTCCTTCATGTGTCTTCCCCTTCCCGCCTTGGTAATTCTGTAAAGTTTTTCTAATAATGTGCTTCAGATAACTTCAGACAATTAGGCATTGAGAATCATCAAAAGGGCAACAGTGGAATGACATTTCTTCTTCAGGTACTTAAGAAAGAAGTAACCTTTAGATTTATCCTAGACCTTCTTTCTTTCTAAATATTAACATTCTTATTCTCAAAGTTAGCAGATGATTATTTTTCTGGTTTATATTTTCATGTTTTTGACTTGCCATTTTGTGCTAAAACAGCTATAAAAGTACTTACAAAGGAACTGGCCCTTGTAATTCGTCTTTGCAGGTGACAGGGCAGTCATTTTTTTCTGTATTTAGAAGACTGAATTATTCTTACAGATTACTTCACGAGTTATTAATAATCTGTGTCTTAGATATAAGAACTGTTTCTCAGTCTAGGATTTCAGATGAACATAGAAAAATCTTTTCTAATTTTTCTGAGAGCATAGCTTTTGCTGTGATGTCTTCTGCACTCATCCGATATTAAAGTTTTCCCATCCTCAGGGCAACTAAAATGTTATTAAAAGCAATTTGTGAGATTTTTGAATAAAACTCTGGTATTTCCCTGGAAATATCACATAATTCTAGATTTCATGGCCCTACTATTCCCACGATTGTTTGGCCCCACTTCACATGTGACAAAAACAATAGTGTTTTCCAGATCCTACTTAGTCTGCAATCATAGATGCATCAGTCTTTGACTGGGAGCTGTGTCTATGAGGGGGAAAGTCCAGGGACTCTAGAACAAACATGACAATTTAAAGCACACAAATGCTGAGAGGTGAGGGCTCCAATAAATGTTTTCTAATATCTGAGCCATCTATCATCTCCAGACCCTCTGCCAGTATTCACAGGCAACACTATGGTAATGTGATACATAAATAAAGAGGGGGAAATAAGGACCCCCATTTTACAGACTAGCTGCATTCTGTCAGAGAAAAACATTATTGCTGTGGAGACATGGTGCAAAGCAGTGCAAGGTTTCAGTGCCTTCAACACTTTTAGACCAGTAGCTGCATTGAAATGGACTAAAGGTGAAGATGTCTTGATATACATCAAGCATACCTCTAGTTTGGTTAAATACGGTAATGCATTGGAGTTTCTCCATGTGCAGGTCACCATAGATAAAATCCAATACCATATCTTAGCTAGCTATAAGTCACCCTCTATGCATATTTAAACCTATTGGAAACACTCACCATTCAATATAAAGGCTCAGAAGTACTCCCAAAAGATAATTGCAGTGACTTCCTCTTGGCATAGGCAACAGTGGTTATCCTTTATTTTGAATATGGCCAAAGGCAATTACTACAACCTTCCTCACAAAATGGACTTGATCCACAACATAGGGGTTGTTTGATCATACTTCTCAACCTCTTAGCACAAGAATTCTGGACAAACCCCATTATAATGGGAGGACAAAGGCCAAAAAAACAGGGACAGATTTTAAATATTGGTCTTAAACACTTAGAAAGTTGCTAGAATAACAGTATGTGTGTTAAAATGCATTTTCTGAAGGATATGAAGTCTGAAACTCAAAGATATATCATTATTTAGTGACTTCAGTCCTTAATTTGCCAAAAAAAACCACACAAATTTTATGAGGAACAGACTAAAATATGAGACAGAAATCTAGACATTCGTTGAAAATCTGTACAATTGAGAGGCATGTGTTTGATAACCTCAACTTTTAATTTCTTCTACTGACTGGATGATAGAATCTTGAGACTTTTTAGCAATCTTTTTTGGAAGCAATGTGATGGGGATTAAAGGAGGCAAAGAAACCTACTACTACAAAGTAACAGATATACAAGTGGAAAAGAGTTTCTCTGAAAAGTAGGACCCTTTTAAGGCCCAAATGCTTCAAGTTTTACAGTATCTGTTTGTGAGTTATTATCTCTTGCCTGTTTTACCAATCTATCAAGATTAATCTCTGAGATCCCCCTTTCTTTCCTACTGCAAGTAAAGTTTTTGAAAAAGGGCTTTCTATTTCACACTACCTAGAACATTGGTGGGGCCTTCTCGGGATCTTAATTTCAGAAAGCTTACTCTGTTTCCATGGAACTTACTCATAAGGCTGATTTGAAGTTCTTCTCTTAGAAAATTATGTTACTTATTGCTCTGACATCTGCTAAAAGAGTGTCTGAGTTACAATCTCTTATGGTGAGTCATCAATATTTTATTTATTCCACAGATATGCTCTCCTAGAGAGTAGATCTTTACTGTATATGTAAGTTCACTTCAGACTTTTCTTAGCTAGGCTGTTCATCTCCCAGTGGTAATTTCTAAAACCTAAAAATAAGGGAGAAGGGATTTTATATACTTTGGATATCCTTCATCAATCCATATACTACACTGGCAGTACTAAAACCTTCAGGAGTGCTAGCAGTTTCTCTTTTATGAAGGTAAGAAACAGTGACAAGCAATTATTGAATGGTTGTTCCATGCTATTGCCTGTAAACTGAGGCCTCATTTGATTGAGTTGGTGGTAACTCAGATGGATATAAATGATCCCATGGCACCTATCAAAAAGAATAGGGGTCCTTTATTAAAATTCAAATACTTATTTATATCTACACATTTACAAAATGCACACAATAAACAATATGTACAATATACCTTTTCTTTTACATTTTCTCCTTCAAAAAACACAATAATCATTGTTTAATATTTGACCACCACTCCAACTTCCACAAGTAAAACCTTATTTTTTTTAACATCATAGCCAAATCCCATTTTTCATTAAACAAAATTCCTTCACCCTTTGATTACAAATTATCCATATAATACAAAATATTTTTCTATCAGTTCTCTTAATATAATTTCTAATTTTGTTACAATATCCAAATACAATCATATCCATATTTAGACTATTTACTTCTGTAAATCCCTCCACATAATTTGAATCTAAAATCTTTTTCCATTACATTTTAACCCTTTTCATCCTAAAAAAAGTTCACTTGTTTCAAATTCACCACAGTGCAAACAGATCCTATCGTTTTTACTTTTATAAGGTATATTTGCCTTCATTGGTAATTTTATTTTAATAGAAGTTGAAGTTATGGAGTGCCTGCGAAGTAAAGGATTTAATGTAGAAGGTCTAACACAGACTACATCACAGCATGATAGAGTGAGTCACACTCTCCCTCATCAATCTCCACAGAAAATCTTGGTACTCTATCATTTTTGTACATCTTACTATTCTCACTTGTATGGCACTCTTTTTTTCTTTGTGTAACCCTTTCCATGGATATATCCAATTTCCATAATATTATTGTACCATGCCTTCCTCCACAGTTCAGTCTTTTTGACAGTCATTTTCCACAACATGGTTTTATCTTGATAGTTCTCTATTTCTTTATTACAACAAACTTTCCTCCTTTTTGAATTAAAAAAAAAATAACCATTCAATTTTATACTTTAGACTTAATATCTGTGTTAAAGTAGAAACATTATTGACCTTTAAACATTTCATTACGCTATACAAATTCAAGTATGCAATACAAACTATCAGGCTAATTAACCCTAAACCTTCTTTTTCTTTATGCACATATAGAATCCCCCTTTTCACTTGGTTAAACCTAAACCCACAAATGAAAAAAAATAATATTATACACTTCTTTTTCTAAAGGCAAAGCTAAACTAAAAACACCTGCTAAAACCTATTTCTGTGCATTTAAAGTGTTTTTTTTGATTGTATCTGCTTTATTTTCTGAAAAAAAAAAATATATATATATATATATATATATATATATATACTTGTTTCCCACCTTTCTGAACTAGTATAGTCATCCAGTTTTCAGGTTATTGCTGAATTCAGGGCTGTGTTACATGTTTCTGTGTTGCCCATACCTTACTTGGATAGAGGGAAGTTTCTCTGTTCACCTGTGAGAGTGGGGAGCTTTGAGCAGCCTATCTGTCCCTGGAGGAGTGGTTTCAGCCCAGAAGTTAGTAGTTTATTGGCCATTTTGGGCTAATTTCTATCTCTTTCATTTCCCTGCAATAAAAACTGCATTTGCGCAGTTTTGTGCGGTGGGCAGCGCCGGTTAGCTAGGGTTAAACTATTCCCAGCTCCACCAAGTCTACTCTTCAATTTTTCCCTTGGAACTAGACAAACTTTCAACTTAAGCACTCAAACCATTCATTTCACAGCCCAGCACTTGCTCAAAACTCATAGCAAGCACTAATTAACCCTAGCACTAGACCCCCCCCTATACTGTCCAGAAGGACAAGGCTCTCTATTCGTCCCTACCAGCCAATCAGTAAAACAACTCACTTTACCTATTCAGGCATGTCCAAAGGGCAGTTTCAGGAGTACTCTCCAGTTCAACTGGTGAATCTGGGCATTTTGAGGCAATGTTACAACTGCCTCATGTACACAGACAACCCTTTCCTCCTACCACCAAACACTAATACATGCGAGAGATGCAATTATACAGCCAAACTGGAGGCAAAGCTCTCTCAACCCAAAACTGGAACTGACAGTCAAGAGAAGGGAAATACTTGCAGCACACCACCAGTCTCACATAGACCTATTAAACCAACACCAGCAAATAACACACATAAATACACGAAAACATACTCGGAGGCTCTAAATAAAAATCTGCAAAAGCAACAGAGACCTCCAAAGCAGACATCCAAGCAACATCCACACCCCACCACAAACCATGAAACACATACTTCACATAATCAGTGTGCCACGCAATCACAGCCCTTAAGGCAAAATAACATACCCAACACACTAGTAATAGGCGACTCTATAGTCAGGCACACTGATGTCCCACTAACTAGGCTGGACAAGGAGAAGGTTACAGTTAGCTGCCTGTCGGGCACCAGGATCTGCCACATAACACAATCACTCAGGTTGCTCCAGAACAAGTACAAATATGACTCTGTCATTGTCCATGTTGGTGTGAATGACCTGAGACATACCTCCCTGGACAAAGCCCAGGCCGGTATGACCCTGACCCTGAGTAGCATCCTGCCCTCACCAAGAATGATGCCACAGTATAAAGAAAAAATTATAAATTTCAACAATTGGCTAAGTTTCTGGTGTCATTCAAAGGGGATCCAGTATATGTCCACCTGGGATGACATGCTCGACAAGCCACATTGCTTCACAAGAGATGGCTTGCACCTGTCACCCTTAGGCTTTCGAATACTGGCCAAGGTTTTTGCCGCCCCCATAGTGCCTTTTTTAGGCAAGGGTCAAAAGACAAACCCACCACCGTAAATATCACAAGTAACCAAAAACTGAGGGTAATGCTACTCAATGCCAGAAGTCTAAACCTCAAAATGCATGCACTCGAGGCACTCCTCAGTATGGAGAACATTGATATCTGTGCAGTAACAGAAACCTAGTTTAAGGCTCCAGAGAGCACCCCAGCACTACCAGGCTATAACTCACACCATACTTTTTGGCCACAGAACCCGGACCAAAACACAAAAGGCAGGGCTGTATCCATATTCATCAAGGATACCCACACCTCCAGGTTAGTGTTGCAGCATGAAGCCTCGGAGATCACCCATGTGCAACTAACAATGGGAAAAACTGTAATTCAAAATGTAGCTTGCTACAGATCACCCACCATGACCCAGGACCCCCATTCCGCATTTCTGGAAACACTGGAAAATATGAAGGTCCTACCAAATGCCATAATATTGGGTGATTTCAATTACCCAAACATTAACTGGGAGAACTACTCAAGTACTAACTCCCTTGCCCAACGCTTCCTAGAATTTATAAACTCAAATGCCCTGGATCAACTGGTCAACACCCCCACCAGAGGTGACAACATATTGGACCTGGTCATCACCAACATGGGCAACCCCTCGCTGGTTAGTTCAGACCATAAACTAATCACTCTGGATATCCACATTCCACCCCCACCCTCAATCAAGGAAACCACCATGAAAAACTTTTCAAAAGCAAACTTCACATTACTTAAGTCCGAGGTGGAAAGGTTCACAGCCCTCATGCTAAAGGACAACACTGTCCAAGCTGCTGATTCTCTTACAAAGGCACTCTATGAGCACCTGCAAGAACGCATGGATCATGCTATCCCAAGCAAAACCAAGACTCACTCCTCCAAGAAAAGGAAACCAGTCTGGTGGACCCCTGCCATAAACAAGCTATACAATAGAAGGAGGAAACTAGTACAGAAAAGAGTAAAATCCCAAGAAGGAAAGACATCCCTGATCAGTATCAGCAAGAAACTATGATCCCTCATAAAATAATCCAAGGCTAGATTTGAAAGAAAATTTCCAAGGACTCTAAAAATAACCACACAGTGTTCTTTAGCTATGTCAACAACCTAAGTGGAAACACTCAGATCTGCTCTGAGTTAGTGCAGAATGGCACAAAATACACTGAACCAACTGATATTGCCAACATTCTGGCAGACAGGTTTAGTGCAAACTTCACACCCCTCCCACCCCTAAAGGGCCCATAACCATACCAGAAGAATGTAGAGCCCCGACAATCACTGACACACAGGTTAAAACAGCCCTATCCAAAGCCAAAATCACAGCTTCAATGGGACCGGATGGTGTCCCAGGATGTGTCTTACACGAGCTCCAAAATGAACTAACCCCTCATTTAAACACACTGTTCAAACTCAGCCTCTTTACTGGCTACATACCCATAGAGTGGCGCACAGCAACAGTTATCCTGCTCCACAAAGGTGGAGCTACAACGGACCCTGGGAACTATCACCCTATAAGCCTGACTAGCCTGGTCTGCAAGGCTATGGAGCGCATCATCATGGAACTCATTAACAGAGACATTGGGAACCTCCAAACATTGGATCCTACCCAGTTTGGCTTTGTTAAGGGCAGATCATGCCTCCTAAGCCTGGTGGACTTCTTTGAGACCGTTACCAAGGCTTTAGATGAGGGAAAGGAGCTCCACACAGCCTACCTAGACCTCACAAAGGCTTTCGACACCATTCCCCATTCTGGTATTATCAACAAGCTCACCAGCCTGAATATAAACCCCTACGTCACGAGATGGGTTGCCAATTGGCTCATGGATAGAACACACAGAGTGAGAGTTGCAAGCTCTAGGTCTGACTCTAAACCGGTTACAAGTGGCATCCCCCAGGGCTCAGTTGTGAAACCCCTCCTGTTCGGTATATACTTCTCAGAGGTACAGGCAAGCACAGGAGGACTATGGCTGACCAAGTTCACAGACGACTGCAATCTGGGGGCCATAACTGACTCTCCGGCTGATACAGACATCCTCCAGAAGGGTCTCACTGAGACGTATACCTGGTGTCAAAATCATGGCCTCAAGCTAAATGCCAAAAAGTGCATATTCATCCCATTTTGAAAAAACAAAGTACCCGTGAACTACCACATACAATGTCCCCTAAATACACAAAATGTAATAAGGGATCTGGGGACCCAAGTAGATAGTAATCTCTCCTTTGATAATCATATTGCCAAGGTGGTTAGAAAATCCTTATATGTGGCCCACCTAACCACAAAAGGGTTCACATCTAGAACAAAAGAGGTTATTGTGCCCCTCTACCCATTACTCATCAGACCCATCATAGAGTACAACGCCCCAGTTGGGATGTACCTTACAAGACACCTGCAACAGCTGGAAAGACCACAGAAGTACCTCACTAAGAGGATTACTGGCCTCAAACAGATGCCCTATGCAGCTTGACTGACGAAACTCCAGCTGTACTTGCTTGCATACCGCTTACTCAGAGGTGATCTCTGCCTGACATACAACACCATGTCCAACCCAGAATTTATGGACATGCTCCACCTAAAAAAAACAAATCCCCAAGAGCCACATGCTCTAGGGATCTAATCCTCACCATAATGATAAATAGGATGTGCTGGAGGGATAGATTCCTGTCCCAGAGACTCCCCATGCTTTGGAACAGGATTCCAATCTACATTAGGCAGAGCCCTTCACTAACACTCTTCAAGAGAAACCTTGACGAGTGGATGGAAAACAGAAAATTTACCCCGGGGATCAATGCAGTGGCTCTACTGGACAGATGCACAGGGAACTAATGGCTCTGCTGGACAGAGGCACAGGGAACTAATCTAAGGGGGCGGGACAGCCAACACATTCTGGCTAGGCTTATAGATGCCCTCGGGCAGATAGCCTAGTACTTACCTATGAACCTAAATTAGCAATTCTAAATAATAAAACCAAGTTCATCAAATACACTTTTTTGAAAAGACAATCTGAAGGATTTTCAAAATAAACAAGTAGTTCTCATTTCCTTTAATTTTTCTTTCCATTCTCTTTCTGTAATATCTTGCTTTCCAAACCATATTCCAAGATTTTTTTACTTTTGTAATATTAAATTTAATCCCTCCAAACATCTCTTCAGACCCTACTCCTTGACTTCTTTATTTATAAAAAGACCCTATTACCTATATAGTTGCCTGTAAATATTTTATAACACTGTTCATACCTATTTTTATCTTTAGCAATGATAATAACATCATCTGCATATGCTAGTAGAATCAGCATCTTTATCCCTTCATTTGAAATATACCTCAGCAATTCCATCTCTCTGTTCATATGTATAGATATCTCATTTATCAGTAATACAAATAATATACCACTCAAAGGATAACTTTGTCTAATCTTGTTCTTAAGTTGTATATCTTCACTAAGCCACTGATTTACTAATGTTTTGACTATATTATTCCTATAAGGTGTAACACAAACGTTTTTTATATTTTCACTTATATTATAAACTTCAAATATATCCCATAATACAGAATAATGAATTGAATCAGAAGCGCTACTTAAATCCCCCACCATTAATTTTGAATGTATATTTCTATACAACGTAGTATCTACTACTTCCTAATTATCAGTAGTAAATCATGAACCCTTTTCCCTTTTGTAGTATATACATGACCCTTTACAGCTTTACTCACTTTCTCCTCCATTCTTTTTTGTAAAATTTTCATAAATATTTTGTCAATAGAAGTGGAAATAACTCCAAAGCACACCACTGGCTGAACTGACAAATGGCACACTTTAATATGTAAAACCAAAACAAAAAACAGTAAGCACTTTCGCATTGCTCAGAACGCTTCTTCAGACTGTACAGGATTCAAAGGCACAATTCAAATAAATAGAGATAATACAGCACATATCCCTTTAGTTAATTACTATCCAATCAACCCTAAAAGCTATATCACACTTCCTACATCACTGAAATAACAGCACTTGAATGTATGGTAAAACAAATCAATATACTAAAATCATTTTACTAAATATAGTATAATTTAATAACTCTATGTTATGTAAAAACAAGGATAAAAACTAAAATATGTGAATATATAAATATGCACTACAGACACTTTATGACATTTAATACTATCTATTTGATAACTTGTGAAGCAAAACACAAAAGATCCTATAAAAAGGGACTAAAGGAAAAAATATGCTAACAATAAATGGGTCTAACCAGGCAAAATGAGAATGCAAAAAACAAATTCAAACAACACTACTTGGGGGGTCTAACTAAAGAAAGAAAAAGGACCTGTATGTCAATAAAGGACTCAAAGATAAGATCTCGCTAGGGGTAACATGTTCATCGATTCACTGGTCTATCCTTTAAAAAGGGTTTCAGACATAGTTTCTCAATGAGCCCATGTCCCCTATCGGCTTGGAATCTAAGTATCCACTTATTCTCTTCTTTTTCTGTATAATTCTTAGTGTCCCCTAGTCTAACTCTGGTGTCGATAAGTTCTATCACTAAAAAAATTAAATTTATGGCATGTATCATTGTTGATGGTATGTCTCGCCAAAGCGTTGTGTTCATCTTCCCTCCTAATAGCATACAGATGCTCTCTCACTCTCTCCCTCAGGGATCTGTTAGTCATCCCTACATAAAATGATTCACACTTAATGCACTGTGCTAGGTAGACTAAATTTCTCAATTTGCAGTCTGCATAATGCTTAAATGTATATATCTTCCCTGTGTCGGGGTGTCTGAAAGTATTAATATTTCTCATAAATATGCATTGATTGCAACTCCTACATGCAAACATACCTTGCCTATCAGAACGTACAATATCTTGTGTATTTCCCTCATAACAAAGCATCCTCTTAAGGGATTTAGTATTCTTATAGGAATATTTAAGTTTCTCACCTACAAGTTGTGCTATATTCTCATCAATTGTCAAAATATTCCAATGTTTACTAATTATCTCATTCTTTTTTCTATTATTATTAGTGAATGGAATCGTAAGTCTACATACCTGTTTATAGACTTCATCTCTATGAATCTGATGTCTCTCTTGCTTGAAAAAAAGGCCTACCTCTATCTTGTCTCTCTGTAGAAAGTGTGTCTAGTATCTCTCTATATTCCCTATCTTTGTAGCCTCTCTCTTTCAATTCATTCTTAAACTGACTCACTGTCCTATCAAAAGTAGTGTCTTGACTAGTCAGTCTAGAAATTCTCAACCCTTGTCCTTTAATTATGTTACGGTATATATGGGGAGGATGCATACTACTCCTATGTAATAATGTATTCTTCCTGCAACTCTTTCTAAAAAGTTGTGTT
Source organism: Protopterus annectens (assembly GCF_019279795.1). Taxonomy (NCBI): domain Eukaryota; kingdom Metazoa; phylum Chordata; order Ceratodontiformes; family Protopteridae; genus Protopterus; species Protopterus annectens. The sequence continues at coordinate 1,297,558,198 of NC_056725.1, read as the reverse complement.
TGTATACCATTCATGTCCACAATTATAGAAACATCTAAAAAATCCATTTCTGTCTTTGACCACTTGGCTGTAAAATTAAGGAAACTAGTGGTGCCATTAATATAATCAATAAAATTCTGCAAACTCTCTAAACTCCCTTTCCAAACCAGGAAAATGTCATCCACAAAACGTCTGTAATATTTCAAGTTTTCCTCGTGCAACATATTGTCAATAATATAGGAGTATTTCCAGTGTGCCATTACTATATCTGTGTATGAATTGGCACAGGGAGTCCCCATTGCCACCCCATTGACCTGTATGTAGTAGTTATTACTACAAGTGAACACATTGTTGCTAAGTATCATGTCCAACAGTGTCACTGTTCTCATAATTACTTCTCTGGGGATATTCTTCCTAATTAAAAACAATTTAACATATTCCAAACCAGTGTTGTTGGGGATGCTTGTAAAAAAAGAAGTGACATTCAATGTGACTAAATAACATTCAATAGCATTCGAATCACTATGTACATAATCAGAAAATGTCTCTAAGAAATGTTGTGTGTCTCTAATAATGGTATTGGTAGTATCCACTACTTGTCTTAGGATCTTCTCAACAAATATCGACAATGTCTCTGTTACCCAACCCCTGCTCGACACAATATCAATAATCAAGTCCACAACTTTAACTGGCATTGAAGGAATAAAGGATAATCCCTTATTCAATAAACAGCATTCGGCTTCATTCAAAACATAGCTAGAATTGTTTATGACTAAGTCTATTTTCTAATAGAGAAACCCTTGATACCAACATTCAGGGGATTGCCCAAGGTGCACAAATATTTACTGAGACCACCTCTGCGACCTATTGTGTCATTTAATAAATGTCTTTTTAAAGTCTCTTTTTCTGATTCAGTCCTGAACTGAATGTTAATTTTCTTCTTAGTTTCCCTATAAAAGGGCTTACATACATACAAGATTCATACTGAACAGTCTTCTCTTTCTCATATTCTGCTAAGAATTTTTCCATTATTTGACCAGTCTCAAAAATAATTAATATGTACAAATGCTCTTACCTCATTTGGTTCAATTCCTAATGCTGTAATTACTTCATCCCATACCTTATATCTGTCTAACTTTGAATCTTTCTTCTTCTCATCCACACCTTAAAAAATCTATTTTTCTTTAAACTTACTGCTTTCTCATCTTTCTTACTTTCCTTCCCAGCTTTAACCACCTCCACATAAAATTTTATATCGACCTATATCGCTTTGATCTACTGCACTTCTTCCTTCTGGATCTTTTCCATCAGCTCTCACCTTAATACATCTTTGCTATTCTCTGGTTCACTCATATTAACCATGTCCATCAATAAACCATCCCGTAACCCTCCTGATTGAAGGGTTGTAACAACACATTCTTGTGTTGTAACCTCTTCCTCGAACAGGTTTTGTTGAAACAACTCTTCTCAATCCACTATTGCTGATTCTACCTCCTTGTCTGCCTCCTTAGGCTGCCCTTGTAAAGGCTCGACTGCCTTTTCTAATGCCTTTACCATGCCATCATCTCTTGAAAATGTCTCCTTGATTTCCATTCATCACTACAATATACACCTCTGCTGTTTGTACAACAACACCAGAATCGATGACTTCATTCTTATACTCCTTTTCTTCCCACATATTAACTAAACTATCTTCCTGTTTCTCTGACCATCCACCATGCTCAGACCAGAAGCTGGAATTGTCAAAGCGAAATGTGTCCCCATATGTGAAAAGAGTAGGGAAGCTCCCCGATATCCTGACCAAATTTCCCCTAGCTGTATGAATACCAACTGGGGTCTCCCCTGAAAGAAGCTACTAGCCTAGTGGGACTAACATGGTCAGCAAATGATAAAGGTATCAATTAATTGAATAATTAATTAATTCAATCAATTAATTAATTAATTATTCTCATCACAACAAGTCACTGCCCTGCAAGGCAAGGCCCATTCTTGCAGCGTCCTGGCTACCACTGTGACTTATTAGAAAGTGGGGTAGACTCTAGAAATATGCTTAAGGCAAAAATGTGGTCTTCTGTCCATATCTTTACCAAGCACTGCCAACTAGATTGTTCTCTATAGGTCCATTGCAGGCTTTGCTATAGAACTATTCTCCAGGTGCTTCTGGGTACTGACACATCTGCTTCCTCCCTTGCTTTCTAAGAGCTGGTAGTCATCCTATATGGCTTAAGGCTATTGCAGCATTGACCTAAGGATAGGACATTTGTGTAAGTAAACAGCATAATAGTAGATGTTCAAATATATCACTGCTACAGTAGCTCATCCTTCCTTCAATCCCCCTATTTTTGCTAATTTTCTGCTAGGGCATGGTATTTTTACCGATATGGATCATATTTATCAGGTCTCTAACCTGCTTCTTTTGAGACACGAAAGCTTGTGCATTTTGGTAACCTAGCCAGTGAGTTTATCCTACTTCCCTTCTTCAGGATTGTGACTAGGGTGCATGAAAGGTATTCTAAAGTATTGGAAGATGGCCGGCTGAGTCCAAGCCTTGGTAGTTCATCTCTATATAGCCTAAGGCTGCTGCAGCAGTGGCATGTATGAACATCTACTATTATGGTAAGTTTACTTACACAACTGTACTTTCTTCCTAAAGTCATATAAGATAGAGATGTTTCAAGAAAGACTTGATTTATTATCAGTAATCATTTCTGATTCTGTTATGGGACAGAGAGAGAGAGGGAGAGATAATACATCAGAGCTCTTTCACTGGGGTATTTTCTAAGGGAAGATTGAGTTGGCTTTACTCTACAATCAAGCTGCATGTTGAGAGATGAGTAAAACTGGGAATGAATCTTCTGGAACACAGAGTTAATAACACAGGGATCCGTAACAGGGCTCAATGTAAAAGTCACATAGTAGCATGCCCTCCTTCATGTTGTTTTAATCTACTTACTAAAAGTATATCTGGTTTATTTTAGGTGCCAAGGGTTGCAAAGAGGCATATTTAACGTACAGCGAATTTCACGTTTTATTCAAGTTATAATGCTCAATTTTAATGTCCTGGTATTTCTTAAAGAAAACTTTAATTCCAAATCTAGCGTATTTGGTATGCATGCTGAGAAATCTTGCATTCAAGATTCTGTTGTCACATTTCCTAAACTGCAATGCTTTATCCTCCTGGGAAAACAATTTTAGCTCTAGTGTGAAGATCACCCACTAGAAGAAGGGTAGCGGGATATGCAAGGGATTTGCTCTGATGTAACCTTTTACTGACTGAATTTAACACCTAACATTAAGACCAATAAGGTTCAAGGGGTCAAGTCTCTATTTTTGGTGGCTCTGCAGAGATTACCTTGAGAGTTGTCATTTTGACTGCCTCATGGTCAGAAAATGGACACAGAATATATTAGGTAATAAATGACCTGAAATGCAGAAATAGTCTATTTGCCTTAGGCTAACAAGTAACATGGATATAAATGTAAATCATGGGTCTGAGGGGGTTCAGGCATCACAGATATAATATATATATTGATTTAACAGCACCTACACCCTGTAATACATTTTAAAAACTGGAAGAGAGTAAGCAGAATGATCCATATAAAACTCTGGAGGAAGTTTAAAATCTCCACCCATTATAATGGGGCACTTATCTGACCAAATGGAAGCTAGAATTTGAAAAAAAAAATGGTATAGGCAAAGCACCAGGAAGGCCACAATTAGTAGCATAAAATGTATTTAAGATACAGGACCTGTTGTTATATTTATCTTACCCATGATCCATCTGCCATCTGCATCATAGTTATGATCTATTAAGGCCTACTCAGGCGTTGCCACTTTGAGGTCATTGCTGAAATGTGAAGGTGGAAACCTTGCCAGTGACTATGCAAATATCAAATATGCTTGCATGTTATCTTTGTTTCTTGCAAGAAGGCAAAGTTAAATTTTCATTATTATATATATTATTTGTGTGTGTGTGTGTGTGTGTGTGTGTGTGTGTGTGTGTGTGTGTGTGTGTGTGTGTGTACAATAAGTGTCTTTTAGCAGTTGAGTTTGGTTTTCTACCATTAGTAGTGAGGCCCTTAAACATAACACAGTGCTTGAATCCAACAAGTAACTCTATGGCTTAAGAAGCCTAGCTAAGATAGTAAGTAAAGATATACTCTAACTACCAGAAGAAGATATCCTAGTAAATAAACAAATGTATAAAACTCCCAGCGGAACAAACACTTCTCAGCCAAAATAAGATAAGAGTCAATGAATAGGTAAATGGGCTGAAAAGTGACCATGGAGATATAGTCTCCTGCTAGCATAAAAAGCGTGCAATAATGTCTATACAAAATTATATAGAACTTGCCGTTTAAAATAAAACAAATTTATTGAACATGTTCCAGGTAAGCGCTTTCGCAAATGCTTCTTCAGACCATTAATTTTCAGAAATGCATTCAATTAAACCTTTATAGTAAACTCTCACGTGATAGACCGAACATTACATATCAATTAGTTATTTAAAGATACATCATCATTACAACCGCTTGTGAGAAAACCTGGAACATTGCATCCTTTGGCATGGACCCCTGCATCTCCAGTGTTGATCTTATTTATTTGTTTTGTTTTCCAGAGAGAACAGTGATCTCCATAGCCTTTTTCACACTTAGCCTGGGAGCGGTATTTGGTTAAGTGACTTGCTTAGAGTCATACAATTAGGCAGTGGAGCCTGGGGGAATCAAACCCTGCACCACTGGACCACAGAAAACAGCTTGTTAACAGCTCTTTAATCCTCTACACCAACTGCCAGATTAATGAACATAATCTTTAATGGAAAGCCTCTGGGAGAAGCACTGGCATCAGTGCCATGTTTTCATGCTACTACATTAGAATGTGCTTAATAGAAGTGTTAGCCTGGAATATGTTGTCTTGCAGTGTTTTTATCTGTTCGTGAGTCTGGGCTGTGAATCTCTAAGGGAATGCTGTCCATTTGCCCTGATAGGGATAACAGGTAGGGCTAATTTGGGACTACCACAACTCTTCCCAGACCTGTAAAGTGGCTCTTTCAGAGCTCTTATTGGGGTTGCTTTGAGGGCTCAAAAATGCAGAGATTTGTTGCTATGCTCAGTAATGTTAAGGCTGTTTTTCAAGAAGAGTAGAACATTCTCAGAAGAGTCAAAAGTATGAGACCTACCTTTTATTTAATCATTAACATATCATGGTATCTAAAAGAAGAGAGCTTGCCATTATATCACAGTCACTAGCCATGTGCAAAAGCCCTTTTGTTGTCTTATAAGACAGCAGAAAAGTTTTGAAAGAGTCTAGCTTTACACTCGGCAAACAGAATAGATACTCCTTCCTAAACTAAGTTCAGAATTTTTAGCTTAGTGTATAGTATAACAACCACATTATATTCTGTTGGGATGGGTGGTGTAGCAAGATGAGTCTGGAGATCGCTTCAGAATCCTTTCGGTAGTAATCAGAGAAGGAAGTTGTAAGTCTTAGGTAGCACACCCTGTAACAAGGTAATTATCTTCATGCACTTCATGCTATCTTTATAGAAGTGAATATTGTTGCACCTCTGCCTGTTTCTTGTATTACAAAGTTTTCTCTGCAATGGTGTGGTGGGGACCCTTGACAATGGCCTGAGTGTTATGCAGTTGAGTAGCTTGAAGCAAGTAGTGAATTCTATAAAAAATATTTTTTTAGCAGGCCAAGACTCTGTCTCAGACTTGTTAAATAGCACCATGATTTTTAGTTCAGACTTGGGTAATTATTTTCCAGTGCTTAGCCATGGGGTTGTCTTTCCTTCACTACCACTAGCATTACTTCAGTTGGCTGCTGAGGCATGTCTGCCATGATCTGACCACGTAAGTATCTCAGATGAATTAAGGAAAGAGCCTCTTGACTCTTATTTAGCGATTAGGATGTTACTATCTTAGTAATAAGTTCTGCCTCACTAACAGTCAACAAGAGGAGTAAAAAATATGTACTGATTCTATGTAAAATTTTAAGGGGTAAAAGTTTAGCAAATTGTGGTAGTCAGTCACTCACAGATGATGTGACCATTACAGTCTTGGCCTTGATGTTAGAATATGTTTTTTAAGGGAAGTAGTATGTTAAAAACATACTGCAAAATGAGGGTGCATATAATTTTTTGGTCAAGACTGTGCAGTGAATTACAAAATTGCATTACATTAGAGAAGTTAATGCACTCTTTCTGCAGCTACTGTTATCATTCAGTAGCTGCTTGAACATGTTTATGTCAGTTAATCTGCTCCTGAAAAATAATATATCCCCTCCTTCATGATGTTAAATAACTATAAATATTATCCTGGAACTGAATGGGGGAAAAGTTATATGATTACGTTTAACTGCCTCTTGCTGCTTCTCTCGCTTTAACTCTGAAAATTCTCAAACATTCACAAATGTTTTCCTCTAAGATGTTTCATACTTCATGGAAATTAATGACTTCTGCTTTTAGCAGTTTATTTTTATTTTTCTGGTCCTTACTGCTACTGCTAACTTACATCTTCCACTAGTCCTCTACTAGATCAATTTATTCATCTACTGTCGTGATATGTTGCCATTTCCACTTGGCAAGCAGGTACTTCTGTGAAGAAGTCTTAAATGGATATTACTTATTATGCACCTGTACCCACCGGTGACAGCTGGGACAAGGATATCTTATTGGTACAGAAGAGGCATAGTTTAACTACAGGGAAATCAAAACTTGGAGGTGCAGGGCACCCTTGGTGAAGAACATGAAGCATATAATGACAATGTGAGCATCACACCATGTTCCTGTCCCCCTGGCCATTGCATCTGATTTTTCTTCCTACAGATGCTACCTAATGAAGCAGGAGATAGTGTAGCGGGAACCTCACCCTCCACTCTCCACTAGGGAGTATCCAGAAAATGGCTAAGACCTCCTGTGGAAAGAGACCTGCCAGTGGCCTCTTGAGCCATTTCCACATACTACACACATACTTACACAAATATATAGATTACCTCAACTAAATTAAAAAGGTAGACTGTAGATCACTGTTTTGCTGACCACAGAGCGACAAAACAGCTGATTGACTTGCCAGTGCAAGATCATTGTTATAGCGGGGAAGAAATAATGCCCTTTCTCCTCTACTGCTCAATATTGGAGTTGTAGTACAGGGTGTGGGGAGTGCAGTGGGACTTGATCCTATGCAAAAATGGGAGTTTTATCCTTTGCATATTCTGGGATTAGTCCTGGAGCATGAGAACTTGCCTTTCAATCTTTGGAGGGCCATGAGTTTTTGTCAATGATATGTAAGTCTGTCTAATGTTCATTACATCAACTTATATAGATCTACAAACAACCATCACCAAGTTCTCCAAACCAGCAGAAACATGTAGGTTCTTGCCAAGATTGTATGAAAACCAAAGAATAGTACTACTTCCTCAAAACAAAACAAAAAAAAGAATTCTGGATGTGATAAATGTTTATTTTAGTCCATACAAATGTTAATCCATAAAAACCTTCACAGGAAAGTGAACAATATTGACTGGCTTAACTACTCCAACCACAATCCCTCTACCTATATCAACCTCCATGGGTTTACCCAACTCATCTTTTCCCCCACTAGAATTGACAAAACATCCAAGCACCAGTCCATCCTAGACTGGATTCTTATATCTGACTCCTTTCTAGCATACCAGTCTGGCTGTCTACCTGATAGTCTAAGTGACCATCAGACAACCTACCTAATTAGGGACAGGTCCCAACACATCAGCCAGACTATCCTCAGAGTCATACGAAATAAAAAGACCTTTATACTTAATAACGTCATCAGTGCACTAAGATGCTGTAATTGGACTCCCCTGAAGCAACTGTCTCTTGATGAAGCTGTGCAGTACTTTAACTCAACTTTCTTAGAAATCTTAAATTATCATGCACCCTCCAGAACCATAAGAATAAAATCAAATTATGCCCCATGGCTAACTAAAGAAACTAAAATTACAGTGAAAGAAAGAGATAAGGCCTGGATACAATTTCACAAAAACAAAACCGCTACTATGAGACAATTCTACTTAGAACTCCGTAACAAAGCAAAGAAAACAAATTAAACTTGACAAAACTAAATACTACAAAAACATGCAAGAAAAATATGTCCACAACCCTCAAAAATTCTGGTCCACAATAAATACCATACTTCAGCCTTGAAAATCCACAACTCCAACCGCCAGGTTAATAAACAACCACGATAACATTCCCACTCAATTTAATAAATACTTTACTGAAATAGTCCAAACCCTTGCCAATACCCAAAATACTGCTAATAGCCCCACACCAACAATTGCCCAAACCCACCCCAACTCACAGAACAATACTTCCAACTTTTCCCTGCACCCTGTGTCCACTAAGGTTATTTCCAGACTCCTCTGTAAACTTAAACCGACCACTCTGGCTGCTGATAACCTGCCAGCAGATTTCCTTCAGATAGCTGCAGAAGCTCTAGCCTGTCCTGTTGCTATTCTTATTAATAGGTCTCTATCAGAATGCAAGATACCTACCTCATGGAAAACATCACATATTATACCATAACACAAAGGAGGTAACTCCTTAGAACTCACTAACTACCACCCAATCGCTATTCTATCACCCTTATCTAAAATATTAGAAAGAGTTGTTCAAACTCAACTAATGCAGAACCTCTAAAAAAACCCCTGCTATCTGAAACACAACATGCCTTTAAAACCTCCCATAACACCACCACAGCATTACTGTTTTTTACTAACATAGTTAACCATTACAAAAACAAGGGCCATATCATCCATATTTTTAGACTTATCAAAAGCTTTTGACATGGTTAACCACAATATGCTCCTTCAAACTCTATCTAGCTTAAATATTAGCTTCTTCTCTATCTCTTGGTTCAACAGTTACTTATCAGGCTGGCAACAAGCAGTCCTATGGCAAAACCAATTGTCACCTCTCTTACCAGTATCCTATCGAGTCCTCCAAGGCTCCATCCTTGGCCCACTGCTGTTCTCTCTATTTACCAACCAGCTCGCCTCCTCCACACTCACCACCTCAGTAGTACAATATGCTGATGACACCAACCTTATATGTGCCACCCCCTCAATAAAAGAACTTCATTCCATAACCCAAAACAACTTTACTCTAGCCAAAACATGGTTCACTAACACCAAACGTATTCTTAATCCCAAAAAAACAAAACTTATTTTTTCTCTCCTGGGTAGGGCCCCCCCAGACAATAATTTTAGCATACCTTCCAAAGATAATATCCAAATCACTCCAACCACACACACACTAAACTTCTAGGTGTTGAAATTGACAACAACTTGAGATTCGACATCCACATAGCACAAACCATCAAGAAAGTAAACAAAAAAACTTGGGTTCCGCTACAGAAACAAACAGTTTATCACTAGACATACTAAAGTCACAATTGCAAGGACTCATCTCTTACTCATCCTCCTCTATGCCTCCCCTATCCTGACTAATCTTCTCCGGGCTAATTTAAACAAAATGGAATCTTGTTATAACAAGATTGCCAAGTTCGCTACAGAAGCCTTACATAGGACCCATTACTGTCAATCCCTTAAGCAGCTTGACCGGCTTGAGCTGCCTCAACTACTGCTACACAGTCAATTATCAGTAGTACATAAATTATACTACTTTCCTGATAAAACCCCAGCACTCCAGCATCTAATTCAGCCCCACACTACCACTATAACTAGATCTAGTAATCAGAACCTCATAACTGTCATAAAATATAAGAATGATGCTGGTAAGTCTCTCTTTGGTTGCACTATTGCAAGAATCTGGAATACACTACCAAGCCACATAACTTCTAATAGCTCAACTATACAATTCAAAAAACTCCTGAAGACCCATTTTTCAAACAACTGGCTATGTTCCTGTCACCCAGGATGATACATACAAATGCATTGTTAGGATGATATTGTTATGTGACAGCAGTTCCCCTGGAAAGGCTGTTATACTAATCATACCTCAAAGAATGTCACTACACTTAATATCTATTGTATAGACATAAGACCTATCTATTATATAGTTAGCAACTGTTGCCAAAAACAATTCTATACACAATATTCTTAACCACATTGCATATTTTTATCCCTAAAAATTATGTATGTGCTTACTACCTTGCAGATTTTAAGCCTAAAAAATTATGTTTTAAATTTTGATTTTATGTGTTTCTTGAAATTTTATTTGACAATTTTTTGTAATTTCTGCTTTATTGTGTGCTATCTTTCTCCTATATATTGTATTTTTGGAGCTTTTCTCCCCAGGCCTAAGCTGAAATTGGACTTTGTGTCCAGTTGGACTTTCCTGGTAAACAAATGTAAAATAAAAAAAATAATAATAAATAACAAATGAACAAAGTCAGATTTTGGTGGAACCCCCTCCTTCTTTAGTGTAATCTAAGACAGCTGTTTTACATATACAGATGTTGTTGTGTCTTTCGGCTTATCCCGGTTAGGGGTCGCCACAGCGGAACTCCGGTCCGCTAATGTTTGGTAGTGGATTTTACGTGCCGAGTTACCAGCCCTGACGCACAACCTTCAACGAAGGCACGCCCATTCACGCATTCCTCCACACAGAAGACGCTCTAGCTGAGAATCGAATCGACCGTGACAACGTCTTGCTGTGAGGCGACAACGCTACCGCAGCACCACTACCGCAGGTTGTTTTACATATACAGATATATATATATATATATATATATATATATATATATATATATATATGTGTGTGTGTGTGTGTGTGTGTACGCGTGCGCGCGCACACACACACACACACACACACACACACACACACACACACATAAATAGCCGTACTTCAAAATGTTAAAACATTGATCCCAAAAGGTCAAAACAAAAAAGAATGAAAAAAGATAAAAATAGAACTCATGCCAAGTTTATGGGTGTTTGAGTTAGTATCAGAAGTGAGTGCATGCTTATGTGTGTGTCTGCAGGTTAGGGTTAGAGTAAATGTTAAGGTAGATGATAATTTTTGTGATGTATGTGTGTGGGAGGTGAATATTAGTGAGACTATAACTACTTAGTGTTAGACTGAGGGACAGATGTAGTACAGTGTATATGTGTATTCGAGACAGTCATAGGTAGTGGTAGTGTTAGAGAAAGCATTTTTGTAAGGTATCAGTTTAGGTTAGTACCCATCAATAAGGTGGTGCAATGGACCAGAGCAGTTCATTTTTTTAAATTGTTATCTTTACCTGTTTGTTGACTGGGTAAGCCCAATGAACACAACTCTCCATTCCCAGGGGTGATCAATGAGCACTGTTTGTTAACTCAGTTGCTCAAAGTAGCACAATAGGAAAATGAAAGTGAAGGAATTGAGGAATCAAGCCCTTTACCTGGGCATAGGAAGCATCTCATTAACAGCTCAGAGCTTTAGTCGTCTGTGCTGTCAAATGGTAAATGAAGGTGGAAGGAATCAAACCCTGTACCTGGTTACAGGAAGCAGTCCATTAACAGCTCAGAGCTTTAGTCGTCTGTGCTGTCAGATGGTAAATGAAGGTGGAAGGAATCAAACCCTGTACCTGGTTACAGGAAGCATCTCATTAACAGCTCAGGGCTTTAGTCGTCTGTGCTGTCAGATGGTAAATGAAGGTGGAAGGAATCAAACCCTTAGCCTTGTTACAGGAAGCAGTCCATTAACAGCTAAGATCTTTAGACCTCTTTAATAACTAACAGACAAGTTTGTTCCTGACAAGAATTTATCACTTCATAATTTTATGTGCATTGACTGACAACTGACTCTTTGACACAAAGTGTATCGACAAAGTATTTCTCAACAGGCCATTTCACAATAGAAATCATCATAGATGCTGACAAAGCATGCATTAACCTTTTAACCTTTACCATTTGCTCCGACAAATCAGCTGCAGGCTGCAAACCTTGTTAACTCAGTCTTGCCTTATATAATGTAAACACTGAAATGGTCTGACTTACTGACTCCTAACCATTTATCTAATTACACACTAGCTGCCCAAGTTAATCATTCAAGTATCTATTAAATCAAAGGGCTCCCCCTAACAGCACACAATCAGCTACACCTTCATCATTAGTGAATTATAACTGCAAAAAGGACTTATCAACGGATGAATCTGGACTGCATAAGCCAATAGCAGGCAAAAGCAAAGGCCAGTTCAGAACTCATATCAGGAACCTTTTTCATTAAAAAAAACTTGCATGAAAGCTAGTAGATTGCTATTTTTATTGTAAAATACCTCTCAGCCTCTTAGTACAGGAAATTCTGACAAAGCCAAAAATAATGGGGGGGGGGGGGGGGGGGCTCAAAGACCGAAAACCAGGGACAGATTTTAAATATTTCTCTTACAATTAAAAACTTGTTGGAATTACAGATTTTGCTTTAACATTCATTTTTTTAGGATATGAAGCCTGAAACACAAATGTCTGTCATTATTTAGTGACTCAGTTCTCAATGATTTGTCAGAAAACCACAAATTTTATGAGGAACAGACCAAAAATAGGAGCAGCAATCTGGACATTCTGCAAAAATCTGGACAGTTCAGAAGTATGTGTTAAAGGCTTTTAGAGTGAGATCCAAAGTGACCTTTTTTTCATAAATCATGAATTCTGCCAGTACTGGAAAAATCTAAGTGCATCATCTTGTATTCTGAAATAACATATGTTTCATGATAACAAAATGAGTCATATACTGTCATCTTTGGTCAAAAACAGCTGCCATACCCTACTGTGGTTTTGTAGGAAGTCTGGGTTAAGTATTTGTATCTAACTTCATTGTCCATTTAACAAAAAAGATGTCTGTCTGTTAAGTTTTACTAAACAATATTATCAAGTCAGTCTGCTTCATCTTTTCTGTTTTGAACTATTTTGAGATTATTTGTTGGACAACCTGTATAGAGAATTATTTTAATAGTCTCATTAAAGTTGTTTTTTGTGGTTAGGAACTTTTATAGAACTTGTTTCAAACTGAATATTGTAGGACACTTTATAATGTAAAGAGATGATTTGTAAAAAGAAAAAAAATGGCAGTTGTATTTATGATTTTGTAAACAGAAGCCTTGTAAGAGATAGCTTAATGATCTTCATGTCCAGACGTCAGGCTGTATGTTATTTGCAGTTAGAAACTAAAGACCTGGGTCATTAAAAAAAAGAACACTTCTCTGCATCAGCTGGATTAATGTATATTTTTATTTTATACATGCACTCTATTTTTCTCTTGAAGTGTTTTTCTAATTCATTTTTACTAAGCAAAACATTTTTTTAGGAAAATCTATGGTAACATGCTAGATATGATACTATTATGTTCTTAGAGCACTGTATCACAAACTGTGCTTGATTTATTGTACTGAAAATCATTTTAAATACTTACTAAATATTTTGTAGATATAAACTGAATTTTTTCACCCTATGGTGAATGCTCTGCAGGTGATAATCAACTGCATGGGTGCACCATTTTACTTTTGAATGTCCTCAGTACTAGCCCTCGGAGATGAGGCTGTTCCAGTGGCGAATTACGATGAGGAGGCAGGATTGGAGGGGAGTAGCTGGCAACATCATATATGCTGTCTCCTGCATGCCAGGGAATTTTTTTGTTTGTTCGTTTGTTATGCCCTTACTGGGCGGAGCTTCTAAAGATATAAATTTCTAAGCGGAACGGAAGCTGATCTAGGAACATAAAGCATTTAGATGAACATAAGAGTATAATACATTTGCAGTAGTTGCAAGGAGAACATTTTATGATGGACATTTAATTATGACCAGCACATACAGAAGGAAACTCTTTCAGACATTGACTTCATAGTTACAAGGGTGGCATCCCCAGCTGAAGAAATCCATTTATATAAAATCACATGCTTCAATTGAAACCCCTGGCCATAGCAACTGCTAAACAGGTTTTTGTGATAACAATCTTCGTGGGAAATCTTACATTTTGGGATAGCACTCAGTCTGGGATGTCTGTCACTTCAGCCATATTATTGTGATGTAACATTGATGAGAATACTTCTAAAGACTAACAGAAACATTCAGTGTGGTACAGCCTATTAATGTAAGTGTAACAGGCACAGCTGAATGAGAAAAGACCTTCATTATGATAAACGCCATCTACTGAACACTCTCAGTGTTTGCATTCTGTGTTCACTAATACTTTGGCACTGATTTGCCTGTCAGAGAAATATCAAGGCTGTGTCAGCATTTGCGGAGCTGTGGCAGACTTCTAGATGATTAACAGGTCACCCAGCAGACAAGGTCAAGGAAGGACAATGTTATTCAGCATAACTGCAAACACATATATGGAAATCCCATCATATGCCTAATGTAATTTCAGGACACAGCTCACATACCGTATATTTTGATTTCAGCTAAAAGCTACTTCATGGCTCATGCTTTATGCTTAAAAATTCAAATACATATATGCATTTTGTTAGCTCAGTTAATATGTGTCAAGGTTTTCTGTTTTTTTGGAAAAACTTTTTTTATGTATTTATTAAGTTACAGTTAGGTGAACATTGTTTATTTGCTAAACTGTAATGAAATATAAATATTTCATAAGAATCTTGTTTTTTTCACTTGCACTGCAGTACAAAAGAAGAACCATTATGCCAACTGGCCTTTATCAAAGGCACATTATTCTATTTCATCAGCTATGTGTATTTAACTTCACATTAGTAGCTTTAGTTTAGGCTTCGAGATTTATAAGAAGTGCTCTGTGAAGAAACAAATACAAAGATTAATGACAGGCAAAGGATACAGCTTTAATGTGCACTGTCGACTTTCATGAAGTACTGAAGAATCCTCTATATTTCCTTGATCTAGCCATAACTTGTATTTCTTGTTACTTGAGTTCTTATTAATTTAGCAGATTGCTGAGCCTCCCACTCTTTCTTCTGCTGGACTGCTATGTAACTAGTTAATTTCCTACTTCTAACAAGCCTTCTTGGCAGAAATATTTCCTTTTTACTATCTCTTTGTTTGTTGTAGGACATACATTTTCATGCCTGCTGTATCAGTGTAACTTCATATGATATTCAGCTTATATGCAGCACCAGCTTTGCTGCTTTTAGTTAAATAACCTTAGAGAAATATGATAGACATTGCTGGACATTATGTGCCAAATCAGGTACCATGAAGATCTCTGTGCAGTTATAAAGCTACTAATGTGTAAGCTTGTAAATATTATCCCTTTGCAGTTCAAACCATAGTTGTTGTTGTGTCTTTCGGCTTTTCCCGTTTACTGGTCACCACAGCGGAACTCCGGTCCGCTAATGAAGTTCAAATCACAGTAGACATTAAAAAAAACATCTCATTGCAAATTATGCACAATATTGTTTTTTTTTTTTTACTGATTCACACTTTGTTGAATGTGTGGGAACAGACTTAGTATAAGATCATGTGACAGAGGGTTTAAGGAGTATCCCTTTTCCCCAATGGTATTTGAGCTCTTGGTTTATTTATGTAGCAGGGGGTGTGGGGGCTTGCGCTCCTACAAAAATATTTTTATTTTACTGCACTTTCAAGTTTATGTACAGTCAGTGGATTTCTGCCAAGGATTTGAGTGCCAGTAGAAGTGATGTCCAAGTTTTGCTAATAAAGGTATACATATATATATATATATATATATATATATATATATATATATATATATATGCACACACACACACACACACACACACACACACACACACACACACACACACACACACACACACACACACAAATATATATGAAAGGTTGCTAAAATTCATACATCCAAGATTAATACAATTAAATTTTTTTTAATTTATGCAAAAATCACCCTATTTTCTCCCAAAAAAAGGTTTTCTCAAAGTGGTTAAAACTGAATTTTCAAAAAAATATATATATATATATATATATATATATAATTCAGATAAATACATATTGCATGCATTGAGCATTCATTGGCCATATGCATAGCTTAGAATTTGCGAGGCTTGCCCAGCTTTTCAGCAGTGTATAGTAGTGCACAGAATAATCTAAACGGAAACAGGCAGCACTTTCATGCAGGTGGCTGCATTCAGTTCTATATATGATCATAAGAAATACAAGTCCACTGAGTCTTGAGACTATTTACTCTTTGCCAGTACCTCCTGTCCAAGAATGGCAAGGCCAGTCAAGCTAAGGGTGAAATTGTGAATGCCCATCCAATTATCCAGTTTTTATTTAAAGAAAACATAATGTATTACACTGCTTAATTGGCAGAGGGAGTCCTGGACAGGTCACCTAATCATCAGGTCAGCCAAACTTCTTCTCAGTGAGAGCTCCCTCACTTCATTTCCAGGCCCTCTTCAACTTCTTCTCTATAGTCTTTCAGGAATGTGTCAAATGTTGATTGGAAATGTATGTTGTGGGCCTTTTTGAAGACACAGAATGAGATGGTTGTCATCCCATCCTTTTTGGTTTCAAGGATGGATTAGACTGGCCCTTTCTCACCCATTCTTGTTCCTTTCCCAATCCATGTTTTGCTACCAGAGGTATCAAAGCCAAGACAGCTCCTGGAGTCAGAGTGCCTGGCACTGACTGCTCCTCCAACCATGGCACTGAGGTCTTTGGATCTTATTCATTCAACATCAAGCCCTTCCACATTGACTGAGCCTCAAGGTGAAATTGTGAATGCCTTGATGCCGAGTCCTTGGTGCCTGTACTTTTAGACTGGTTTTCATTGTCAGAGTCTTTGGCCTTTGAGAGGTCAATATTGATTTCTGCTTTCAAGCTGACCACTTGTTGATCTCCATGGTTCCTTCTTCAGTGCCACTTATGTCCACCTCAGGGGTGATGACTATATCACTGGATATTCGCTCTTCAGATGTTCAACATTAGATCACTGTTATGGTAGCCTAAGATATTTAGGTCATATCTTGCCAGGGTTATGACCAACACAACCAGCTTTTCAAAGCTTGACGGTGCTTCTACATGCTCAAACTGTCTGGAACTCAAAACTGAGAGTGCCAAAATCTTCAGAGCTTTATTGTTGCTAAAGTGATCTCCTTCTGCAGGCTCTGTGGATCTGATGGTCAGATAGAGATCCTTCAAGGCTGGGCAGATAAGTCTGTTGCTGGGGAAAACTTCTACTGTTATAATTAAAAAAAAATAGTGCTTCTTTTTCTGTAAATGTATCATTATTTGGACTAATAAACTTATTTTCTACAGATTGGTATCTTTGTCTGAGGAATTTTTACTACAGTGAATTCTTGTGGTAACTTTTTTATAGAATCATGACTCTGGGTAACTGATTCTTTCAGGCTCCATCTCACATTTCTGAGGCTTCTTTCATGGCTGGACCTATGAAGCAGTCACCTCTCTTCTTGTTTTTCTTTCCCCCATCATCAAGAAGAAGAAAGTTGTCAGGAAGTGTTTGGGTGTCTGACTTGCTCTGTCTTTTCCTCAGCCCCAGTTGGGTGACTCTGCTGTAGCTGGATTTGGTTCCTTGGACTACTCATTATTTTCCTCATGTCCCTCTAGTGTAGCACCTACAGCCATTAGGGACTGGGGTATAGACATGTCCTCCTCAGGTATAGGGCTACCCTCCATGGGCAAGAGAGAACCACTCTGTTTTGTATCGGGAGAAGGGACGGGTGATACACTACCACACAGCCTAGAAAGGGAGCCTGAGTCCCAGGATAGTATGCCTGCCTTGAGTGTTTCTTTTCCAGGAAGGTTCTCAGGAAAATAAAACAAAGAAAAAAATGGCTTCTCCTGTTTCTATTTCAATGGGGAGGGAAGATTTGCTGGGATTTGCTACAGAATTCATTTCTGCTGTTTCTTTACCTATTTCCTCTTCAGAAAAGAAAAAGAGTTCCCTCTCTTTCTGACTCAGACTTTCAGTCAGAAGTGCAGGGACGGGGGGGATTTTGTGCTTCAGAATTTTCTTCTTAACCTGAAAATTCTGATTCTGAAGTGTTGCTTCAAATGTCCCTCTAGAAGACATTTCTTTTCATGAAACATTATCTAAAATGAAAGATTTTTTTTTTTTAGTGGGATCAGAATGAAATTCTCATTACCCAGCAAATGCATTATCATTTGCTACAGCTGGATATTCTACCACGTGCAACTGTCCCTCCTGTTTTATCTGCCTTAGAGAATGATTTCCTGACATCATGCAGTTTACCTGATGGTGTATAGTTTACTTGACAGTTAACCTTCTACCACAAAGATAAGTTATGCAAGATTCTGCAGACTTGCAAACATTTGTTTTCTAACCCTAAGGCAGACTCTGCGTGTATTTCTCTGTACAAAACTGATTTTGCCTGACAAATGGCTAATGTTAATCCCATTCCCTCTGACAAGGCTAGGAAAGGTTTTGACACATTTGGAAAGAAAGTCTATTTTTCTGCCACTTTAACACTCAGAATTTTTTTTTTTAAAACTTTTTTATTTGTTTTGAATTTATTGCAAATCAATACACATAAATAACAAAGATATGAATCTAACAAACAAACCAGAAAGTAGTAACATACAACATATCAAGTAACTATATACAAATCTCATCTAAACCCTGATCCTGAAAAAAAAAAAAAAAAAACATGAAAAACACCAATCTAATATCAAAAAAGTTTTCTTTAGTGCATCCTTTGTAGTATCATAGCAAAATATGATCAAATAGTTGTTTCCAAAAATATTTAAGTTCCGGCTGCTGGTTCATTGTATACAAAAAATATTTATGTGCACAAAGTTGTTTTCTGGCTACCTGTTAACACTCAGAATTTTAATTTCCCATGCTCGTGTGTTAAAGTTTTTACTTTTTTTCTTTTGAGAATGTTCAAAAGTTAACTGTTAATCTTTCCTCTTCTGGGGTGAAAACTTCGAGTGCCTCTTTTGTATCTGCTTTGCATGTCATTAAAGTATTCTTATGGCACTGCTGATACTGTCTACAGGGTTGGTGCTTCTGCAACTGTTAGGAGGTGATTTGCTTGGTTACATTCTCAAAATCTTCCTGAAGATGTTAAAACTGAAAATTCAAGTTCTCCCATGGACAAAGAAGTTGTATTTGGCTCTTATACTGCTAAAGTGCTTAAGATCTTTTTCACGGAGGGGGAAAGTTATTCAAGGAGTGATCCAAATCTTCCAGTTTTAAATTTTTAGGCCAAACAAACATTTTCTTTCCACCTTACCTCACTTTTTCACACTGGCAATTCCAACAGTAAGGTGCCAACAGACCAAATTAAAATAAATGGCAAAGAGAATCCAAAAAGGAAGGGAAGGCCTCTTAAATTCAACCACAGTCCAAAAAGTCAAAATGACGATTTGCCTCTTCAGCCCCCCCCCCCCCCCACCATGGCAATCTCAGCCCTCTCTCTGAGTCTGGATGTTCCCTTGTGGCACTATATTGTTTCAAACAAAAGGGGTCTGGAAGTCATTCATAAGAGGTGCAAATGGCAATGGGAATCTTCCCTCTATTCCTTTCCTTCAGTTCTGAAGTACTTTATCTCAGGACATCACAGAACTAGAGCCCACCTGCCAGAGAGGTTTTATTCAAGGATTTTGTGGTGCCAAAGAAAACAGGGATTTTGAGGCCATTTCTAGACCTTTCCTTTCTCAATCTTCTTGCCAAGGTTTCAAAGTTAAAAATGTTATCCATTTAGACCCTGATACCACTTGTCCATTTATTAGCTTTCATGTTAAAGCTCAACTTAAAAGATGCCTTCAGTCACATTCCTGTTGACAAACATTTCAATTGTTTCTTACAATTTTCTTTATCTGACTTGCATTATCCATACTTTGACTTACCCTTTAGACTATTTACTGCTCAAAGGGAATTTGCAATGTATCTGGTTCCAGTAGTTACTTAACAGCAGAGTTCAAGGCATTCACATCTTTCCATACTCGGATGATTGTCTTATATTTGTAGACTCTTTTTCTAACTTCAAGAGACCTTACAAAGTGTACAGAATCTTCCTAGTTTGGGTTTTCAAGTGAACTTACAGAAATCTTCTCTCATCCCTTCTTACATAATATTTATTTATTTACTTATTTATTTTGATTTGTTAACTGGGATAGTCCAACTGGGCAGCAAAGCCCTTTTTCAGGGAGGCCCAGGGAGAAAAGCACCAAACAAAAAATAAAGGTACAAATAGTTGCAAATGTTACAATGAAACACTGGGAAACCTGCAATAGTAATGCAAACATACTATACAATAAATGTAAAAAGTAATGGTAGCAGCATTAATAGTAATGAGTTTTAAGAAACAGTGTTAGAGCATGATATAATCATGAAATATATTAACATAAAAAGAAGCAGATTTTAAAGATCAGCAGGAGATGAAAAGCTGCAGAGAATAATACATTTTACATTATGCCTAGACATTTATACATAATACATTTACATTATACCTCTTTTAATTATGCCTATAATACAATAGGCATAATTAGAAAAGGTAAAGAAAAAACAAAGATTTTTTTTTTATGTAAAGGGAAGTTTGAGGAAGAGTGAAAGAGAAATGTTATAGTATAAAAAAGGTAGTAAAGCATACATGAGAAAGGCAAGAAGGGTGAATAAGGTGACAGAAATAGATATAAATATATATAAAGAAAGCAACAGATAGTGACAAGCATGTTATGCTGAGGAAAGCCAAGTTCAGAAAAATAGTTTTCCCTAGTTCATCTGTTACATTCTGTTCTTGGAAGAGCATTACTTCCTCAAACCAAAGTGAAATTATTTCAAAGGCTCTTCTGGAGTTTTTTCCAGTCAAAACCAAATATCTGCCAGGTTATTTTTCAGGATTCTGGGGTACATAGTCCCCTTGATTCACTAATCTTTCATGCAGGACTAAGTTAGCCCTTCATGGAAGTGCCCATGTAGGAACAGGACGGCAGCGCACCATGCATAATAATGAAGGCACACTGCCCAAGCTCCTAGGCTTACACGGAGTGTGTACAAGTACAGGGGGCATGTCTGAGAGCAGAGCTCTCAGAATAAACACGTCCCAGAATGTAGAACAGCAGAAGCTGTTAATAAATGAGTGAGATCGCTCATAGGTGTCCTCATATCCCCACCAACAATCCCCCATGTGTACAACAGCAACAGGACATATAAATTAAAAGAAGAAACCCTTTAATTAAAAAAAAAAAAAAAAACAATGAAAGCTAACCGTAGGTGCACAGGTTTGCCCATCGCTTAGCTATGGTTAATGCAGCTTAAATGGCTGAAGAGGATAACAGGGAAGATATATTTAAATGAAGCAGTATAGCAATAGTGTAGTAGGCAGAGCACTCGCCTTACGAGCAGGCATTCCCAGTTCAAGTCCCACTGCAGCACATTCCATTTTCCATATGAAATCTGTATATGGACATTTTTTGCCGTATAACTTATGAAATAACATTTAAATGTGAACTGGAGTACTGCATTAAATGCAAATGTGAAGTGTCAGTGTCATAATGAATAAGGCACTAGTAAGCATGTTTAAGCACAAATAAGCAGTAGTAAGCATATATAAGCACTAGTAAGTGTGTTTAAGTGTGTTTGCATGGGGATAAGCATTGCCTACATAGATTAAGCAAAGTAGAAGCTAACTGAGTGTAAGAAATTGTAACCGGAAGTAAGTACTGCTTAGCTCCGCGCAAACCCACTTACAACTGCTTTAAAGTGCCTTAACCACTCTGTATTCAATGGCCCGTGTTTTGCCAGCAATAAAATAAACAGCTTCTGCAAGGCTTGAACCCAAGACCTTGTACACTACACTCACAGTAGTTAACCACTAAGCCATCATAGCAGTACATAAGATTGAGGTGTCAACAAACAAATCCACACCATAGGAACTCAAACTGAACATGTGAAAGGAATCTATGTACAGTGTGATGTTGTATAACCTGCTACATAACATAAATATGTGAACTGAAGTAATGCAGTAAGGCCAGATATGAGATGTTATTGTAATAAAGTGTTGAATTCCCCAGGACCCCATATAGTGTATGTAAAAATGAATCATGGATACCAGACACATATATAACATGTAACAAATAATAAATCAATGCCAAAAGGAAAATATAATGCAAATTAAATATTAAGCAACGCTAAGCATTGCACAGCTCAGCTTAGTTGGGGTAAGCAATGTGTAGGCCAGCTAACTCAATCTGCCCAATGGTATGCCCCTTTAAGCAATGCCAACATTAGGTAAGCAGGTGTGCCCATAGCTTAGCCTTTTCAAAACCATCCAATCATGGGAAAGTGTGAGAAATCAGGTGTATTTAAACCCCACAGGTACCAATAATTCCCATAACTGGTTGTAGCTCCCTACTGTAGGCAGAATGGCTGGTGTTGGGGAAGGCACACGATTTAGAGCACAGCGCTGGGCTACCCAGGAATCCAGATTCATGGTATGGCTTCTAGTAAAACATCATGAGGATAGATTACTGCAGGGCTAGTACCAGGGCTCTCAGTATAAAGTGGAGGCCTGGGACAGTCTCACCCGTGACCTCACCAGTGCCACTGGTATCCCCCAGAGTGGTGAGCAGGTCAGGCATCACCATGCTAACCTGAAGTGTCAGAGGGGTGATTTCTTGGACCAGTGGATCCAAGAATCAAGGCAGATGGCCAATATCCCAGCATTAAGTACCCATTCTACGACGTAGATAATGATTGCCTAGCTTGTGTATACTATGGATAGGTAATGGCAAAATATCACTGTATTTCTCTGACAACTGCAGATGAGTGGGCTGTGAACCAGCAAGCCCATGCTTCTAGGCAGCAAAGGCTGTGTCGCGAGGCAGGTTAGTAATATTCCTGCATGTACTGTCATAACAAATAAATATAACTGTTCTGGAAAGTGTTGCACTAGTATAGAAGTGTATTGTGTATGGGATGTACTGAATAAACCAGCCAATATGGCAGGAATACTGTCATATAGGTTGTGTGGAAATAAAGGTGTAATATCTTGTGAATAAAAGTATAACCCCCGGAGTGCTTATGTACATCCTGATTTCATATGTTGTTGTAGTGTTGCATTCTGTGAATAGTACTGTTGTATTAAGCAGGGTTCACACACTGTTGAACGCAATTAAAATGTGTAGGAATTTCAGTATAACAATGTTGGAAGTCCCAAGAGGTCAGTCATATAGAACAACTGAGGGAGAATTAGACAGAAACCATTGAAATGCTTTACACCAATTCCCTGATAGCACAGTGTACTGTGATGTCACCTGTAATATTTTTACCACACACAGCAGGGGTTCAAATTCCGGGAATGGTAGTAAGTTGTATGCATAATCATAACCCACAACTGTACAGATTTTGTGAGAATGTTCAGATAGAAAGCTGTATGCATAATTAGACCCAACAACTGTACAGACTTTGCTAGAATGTTCAGATAGTACGCTGTAAGCATAGTCATAACCATCAACTGTACAGACTGTGGCAGAATGTTCAGGTAGTAAGCTGTATGCATAGTCATACCCCTCAACTGTTCTGATCTGTCCAGCATGTCGAGATAAATGGCCCAAATTTGCTGCCCGGTAACCTGGCAAATCAGTGTGCTGATCCAAGAAATGTAGGCAGCTTATACTGACATATAATGGATAGTCAGACCTGAACATAAAAAAGAATGTATATGGAAAGAAACCTGTCATTGTAGCATCTCACCCAAAGTGTATGACAGCTATTCCAAAATATGTCACATTAACACCTGCTTCCTGTCAAGCCTTGACCAGAGTGTGTGCAATACTGGATTGTTAAGTATGTGTATAACATCAACATGGAATCTTGGAGTACGTGTAGTATTTGTCAGGTAGTGTTAGCAAAGATTTTCTCCACAGCTATAACAGGTAAGAGGTGTAGACTGTAGGTACAACACAGGTCACGTATATACTTGTCTACAAGCATGGAATCTGGGAGTATGTGTAGAAATTGTCAGGTAGTGTTAACAATGATTTTCTCAACAGGTATAACAGGTAAGAGGTGTAGACTATATGTAAGACACAGCCCACGCATATACTAATCTACAAACATATCATTGTACAAAGTAAGGACATTGGGTAGTGTAATAATACATGTAAGGGACAGATCACTGCAGTGACTAAGAAAGTTGTGAAAACTACAGGGATATATTAATTGTTAATTCACCTCTCTCTCTCACCCCCTCCATGTGTGCAACAATAACCTTATTACACACCTCAATGGGTACATGTACACTCCAAACTATTGTTGGGACATATGTCCTATTGGTTTATAAATATTCACATTTGGTCCTATGCATGTGCCATGTTAAAATACTCCCATATCGGTGGCCTGTTGCCCTCAATGAAACTTGCATGCTGTTGCAATGGCCACTGTTGTCCCATATATGCATGTGTTCTGCTTGATCTGCAACTGTTGTAAACTGGTGTCTTTGGTTAATGGGAATACCTATGCATGCTGTTATAACTAATCCTGAATGCTGTTGACTATGACTAACTGATATCTTTCTTAAAACTGCAACACCATAGCTCATTTGGGAAGGCCGGTCCCAGCGGACCCACCTGTCCCACCTCAGCTGGCCATGGCACCGGGCACCAGCACATCTGGGGCCCAGCCTGGGACCTCCTCCTCCATTTGCCCTGTACCACCTTCAGGTGGAACTGCTGCAGGGTATGGGGCTCGGCCCCCTCCCTGGGAGCAGGGGTGGAGAAGTACCTGTCACCCGCCATCAGGTCCTGGCCATTGTGCGTAAGGAGCTTGACAAGGAGATTTGAGACCAGCTACACCAGCTTGAGGGCCACATGGCGCTATTAGAATGTGAGCCTGACCCTCCTATCCAGCCCTCAGCACAGCCACCTTTGGGGCTGTGAAAGTGCAGTGGTGACTGCCCATGGGTGGGGACCTCAGTCCGACTGTTTCCATTTGGGGGCTCAGGGGCTTGTGACTTCCAAACACCCCTCCCCGTCCAAGGTGTTTACCCCCCACATGTGTTATATACCACCCCTGTATATGTCTTGTTTGTCCTGTCTGTTAACCTACCCAACCTACCTCCCCAAATATACCTACTACCCCTCCCCAACATCCCACTCTCACCTGAAAAAGAAAAAAAAGGGCAATGTGTTCCCACAAAAAAATCTCGTCCCATACATAGCTATCTATTTCACACACATGTCCACTGGACGCATGTAATCCAGTCTAACTGACATCACAACTTATTATTGTTATCCTCTCCCTCACCCAGGGGTTTGCGTGTCCAAATCTACCTCCAAATTCAGTGTATATGCACAGCTGTTGCTGTAGTAGAATGGGCAGCTATGGACCTTACCTACAGCCTTCCTGTACATCCCTGGCTATTTTCCCTACTGTCTTTCCCTCTTTGTCCCCCTTTTTTCACCACTTTCCTATCAACCCCTTTTTCATTTCTTTTAAAGAAATTAGCACAGGGGTAAGCTGGAGTAAGCACTTTTATGCAGCAGTAAGCGGGTTTAAGCCTATTTGCATGGCGGTAAACAATGCTGGTTAACCAATGTGGAAGCTGAGTGTAAGAAGCTGTAACCAGAAGTTAGCAGTGCTTACCTCCGCCGCAAACCCGCACAAACCCACTTACAACTGCTTAAAAGTGCCTTAATCACTCTGTATCCAACGGCCCATGTTCTGCCCAGCAACAAAATAAACAGCCTCTGCAAGGCTCAAACCCAGGACCCTGCATACCATAGACAAACTGATTTACCACTAAGCCATGCCAGATAAAAATAAATCTAATGTTTTCAGAAACATATCATCCAGTCCAGGCATGCAACAGTACAGGGAATGTATACCAACATCTAGATGTATGTGTGTAAATATATTAATATCTAGACAGATACAACATATATATATATATATATATATATATATATATATATATATATATATATATATATATATTTCTAAAAATATATACATATATATTACTATATATGAACATATATACATGCAAATGCCTACATCGACACATATATGTGTCTACACCTATATGTCTACATATACACACAACTTACATATGTGTACACAGATATATATCTATGTAGGTATATATGGACATAGTTATATATATGTAATCAGATACAGATATATATATATATATATATATATATATATATATATATATATATATATATATATTTATATAGGCCATACATCTGTAGATAGCAATGGCAGATTAACAAAAATACATATGTCCACATGCACCGTTAATGGGGATGAGAGGTCCCACACACAATACGTCTTGTATGAATAGGCATCCCAACCCCACAGCCAAACATGTCCACCCTGCAACACACCACCAAGTGTTGCAGATCCCATAACCAAGACCTGACATGACATGGGCACAAGATGTTAACAGTACTACATCCCACCTGTATGATGTCAGGCTGGTATTGGTAGCATATCATGCAGTACAGTCTGCCTCCCATAGGAAATGTAAAATGTGGAAGCCATCAACATCCCCGGGATACAGATACACAGGCACAGATTTGCAGATACAGATATATATATATATATATATATATATATATATATATATATATATATATATATATAGATATATAGATATATACATACACACACACACACACACACACACACACACACACACACACACACACACACACATGCACACACATATATATAGATATACATGTGACTACACATATACATGCAGATATATGTACAGTAAGATACATATGTAGAAGGTGCACACAATATGGAACAGCCACCATGCCTACAGTTAACACCTGAACAACTGGACACTGTATGGGCCACCCATACAAGTGACAATCGCTGCCTGCAACATATACCCACAAAAAGGTCATATGAAAAAACACCACACACAGGTTTGCATGAATGGAAACCTTTAATTGTGTACTATTACAGTTCTGTACGCCATGTCATATAGCTGTTCATACACTGACATCCATATAAACAGAGTAATGCAACTGTGAAACAGTTGTACTAATACAGTAGTCTGGAAAGGTTCACAACTGTTGCTGTCCAGGCCAAGCCCTTCAAATTGTACAATAGTGAGGACAGACTGGGCCACAGGATACCAAACAATCAACAGTATGTAATGCAGGTGTATAGTTCAGCAGTCACTATCTACACTCTGTACAAAATCATTAGGTGTTAAAGACGTCATGTGACCAAATGGGCTGTAACTGTTACATAACAAGGCATAACTGACGCCATCACAAGCACACTGACAAACAGAACAGTCTGTATGGCAGGAGGCAGTAGGCTTGCATTAAACTAATTTATGTAAGTAGTGTAAATATAGGTGAAGTATATGGTGCTGTACATCCAGATACCTTAAGGCAGCTCACCCCTGATACCCCCACATTTTGTAACAGCCTAGGTCATTTATGGTGTTCCCCCCTAGACTCAATAATTCAATGCCATATACCACTGTTACATACACTGGCCTCTAGAGTGCATAAGAGCACACATGTATTGTGTAGGTGACACCCACACATATATGGCCCCAGCCCCACCATATGGGGTAAGTTTGGCCTATAACGTTGCACTGTTGATGTGCTGTCCATGTCTTTAAACCATGTCTCAAGAGAAAAGGAAACCAGTGACAAAGCTATATCTCTAGGTGATTGCCTTATGTCATTATGTTAGCTTTTTTGAAAGGTGTGGACTGTAGAAGTATTGTAGAGGCAGCAACTTGTACCTATGTACATACTTTTTACAAAGCACTACAAACTAGCTTTCCTTTCCACATCCAGGACAAGCTTTACTATGACCATTCTCCAGGGGCTCCTAGAGTATTAGTTATTGGCCTTCTCCCTTTCTTTTCTTTGCTGACTAAGCTATGGTAATCAACCCATATAGTATAGGCTACTGCAGTGGTAATCTATGTATTGAACATGGTTCAGCTGTGTATGTAAATTTACCATAACTGCAGATATAATAGATCACTGCTGCCGTCGCTTTCCCTCCCTACAGCCCCCTTTTCTTGCTGGAGATCTTTTTCTTGGTGAAAGGGCATGTTTGTTTTTTAACCCTTTTATATGTATATAGTTTATTGTTGGCTTTGTTTTCTAGCATAAGTTTTCAAGCTCTTACCTCTTAGCTATGCAAAAAATGCTGTGAAGTTTTATGCACTCCATCTGCCAGGTATTTATTTATTTATGTATTTATTTGTTTGTTTGTTTGTTTGTTTGTTTGTTTGTTTGTTTAGTGACATTTAATTACTGGGAAAGGTCAACTGGGTAAAAGCCCATTTTCAGTGCAGGCCCGGGAAGAAAAACTCTAAATTATTACAAAACATTTTGAGAACAATTTAAAATCTTCAAAAATACAATTAAAACATCTGCAGTTTAAATAATTATAACAAATTAGACATAATATAAAAAAAATTGGTTAAGATTCAATACAATATGACAATCATTTAATATTTAGAGATATTTTAGACATTTTTTAGATAAATTAAAGTAAGTTAGTCTAATACAAACAGTAATTGTAATATGAAGTGAGGGAAAAATAGGTTTATGGTATATTTAGAGAGAAAGTCAGGGAAGAAAATTTGACTGCAGTAAGGAAGTAAGTGAAGAAGGGAGAATAAGGAGGTATAAGGAATGAAAAGGTACTTTTTTACATTTAGGGATATAGTTTATCCTGATACTTACACAGACCTCTGTATAAAAGGCAGTTGGAATGCACAGAGAGTGCCCAAAGCTCTGGTAAGCTGGCTGATGCAGTGTACAAGACCCATATAGCTTAGGCTACTGCAATAGAGATCTGCTAGAATATCTTGTGCTACGGTCAGTTTACTTACACAACTGTGCTTTTCACCCCATCAATGAAAAGTGGCTAAAAAAGAAATTCAACCACTTTTAGAAAAAAGAGCCATCCAGAAGGCCCCATCAGAGTAGGGAGGGTCAGGATATCTTTCAGGACTCTTTTTTTGCTCCAAAGAACAAGGACATCAGGCCAATTTCAGGCCTCAGTGGCCTAAACCTTCACGTAGTTAAGACTTCATTCAGAATGGTCATAGTGCAAGTGATTTTTGCCATGTTTGCAGGGAAATGCTTGGATGAACTCAACAGATCTTCAGAATGCCTACCTCCAAATTAAGAAAGCAAAGCCATCCAGAAGATTTCTATGCTTCCATCTCAGAGTCAATCATTTTCAGTTCAAAGTCCTGCCCTTCAGTCTCACCACAGCTCCCTGAGTGTTCAACAAGTGCATAGTAGTCAATTTGTATTTAAGAGTGATTTGAATGTTTCTCTAGATGATTGGCTTCTTGCTACTACAGCAAGAGATTTTTTTATCAGAGCCAGAGACTACTTACTTCAGATCCACCTATCCTTTGGTATTTCTGCAAACTATAACAAATCATACATTCAGCCATCTCATTCCATTCTATTCATTAGATGCAATGTGGACACAGTACAGATCATATTATCTCTCCCACTTGGAAGGGATCAATCCTTCAAAAATGCAGTCCACAGTCTCTTGACTTATAACTCTTCATCAAAAAAGGTAGCTATTTTGGTCCCAGGTCTAATGGTTTCCTCAATATCCATGTTTCAGCCCACTCACTTTCATATGTGCAATCTTTGGTGGCTCTTCAGATTTCAGTGGTCTGAAATGTTTGATCAGCTATCAGTTCCTATCATCATCATTCAGCTGTGTAGGGTTCACTTAGAATGGTGGCTAACTTCCTGCAAGGTCCATTCAGCAATACCTTTCATTATCCCTTCACCTACAGCAATTGTCACAACAGACTGGGGTGGAGGGGAGGATGGTCCAATCAAACAGAGGTCAAGTTTCACATCAATGTTCTAGGGATGAGGGCAATTTTCCTTACATTTCAGGAATTTTAGGACCTCTTACTTTCAGGAGTGATTTCAGTCCAAATGGACAACAACATGTCCGTGGTATGATATTTGAACAAAAGCAGGAACCAGATCATACCTCCAATATCAGGAAGCCATGAGAGTCTGGCAATAACTGATTGCTTCACATCACTTTCTGATAGCAATTTTCATTCCCAGAAAGAGTAACTACCTTGCATACTCTGCTCTGCAAATCAGTTCTGATGCCTTACAAATGACCTCTTCATCCAGCAGTATTTTGACAGATTTTCAGCTGTTAGGGCCAACCTTGCTGTGAATTATTTGCCTCCCCTACCAACACCAAATGCAGCAGCTACTTCACCCTGTTCCCTCTATAGAGATAATCCCCAAGATAATCACTAGTCAGACAGTGCTGCCTACTAGAGTCCTTTATGCCTTCTGTCCTGTTCTCCTCATGTCAATTCTTACTGAAAGCTGCAAGATGCAAAGCCGCAGTGATCCTCATTTCTCCAAGTTGGCCTTGACAAAATTAATTCCCCGTCTTAAAGCCTCACCTCAAGAAGCACTCATGCATCTGTAGTCACTCCAGTATCTTCTCCCTCCCACTCTCTCTCTCTCTCTCTCTCTTTCCCTCTCTCCTATTCTGATTGCTTCACCGGGACTTGCTCAACCTCAAGTTAACCCCTTAGGTTTTCCAGTCCAGTTCCACTCATGCCCAAAGATATTTTCTTTTCTTAAGAGTTCATGCATATACGTTTTACATCTCAAAAATAATACACCCAGATATATTATCTCAGCAAATGGAAACATTTTTTTTCTATTTTGGTAGCCAGTCAAGGCAATGATCCCTTTACTATTTCTATCATTGATACTCTCTAATTTATTAACAATTACCAGATTCATGCTCCAGTCACTCTATCATTAAAGTCTACCTGGCTGCTATATCCAATTACCATATTGGACTCAAGTTCTATTCCATGAAATGTCATACACTGTGCAGCAAGGTCCTTTTCAAAGGCATCTTTCTCAAATGCCCCCTGATAAAACAACCACCTCCTCCATGGTACCTCAATTTTGTTTTAGAAGCATTAGCAGAAAGTCCCTTTGAGCCATCATCTTCTGTACAGTTGAAATTTCTGTCTTGGAAAACTCTGTTTTTGGTGGCAATTACTTCAGTTCAATGAATTTTAGAGTTACAGGCCTTGTCTTCCAGTTCTTCCCACCTGAGTTTTCATAATGATACGATATCCCTCTGAATTAACCCTTCCTTTATTTCCAAGGATGCTTCAGAAACTAATTTTAATCAACCAATTCATTTACCTGTTTTCCTTCCAAACCAATCCAACAGAGGAGACTATATTCTTCATTCACAAGATCTACACAGGCAATTAAGGTTCTATCTCCACAGAACTAAATTTTTTAGAAAAAAAAACAACTTTTTACTTTACTACTAACAAATTGGAGAAGAAAGCCTCCAAAGTTTCACCTTTTCTGATGGTTATCCATCTGCATTTCCTTTATCCATACATTTCACAAGATCTTGTCAGTCAAACCAGAAGCTCATACCACAAGCTCTGTAGCTACAGTCTTTTTCAACAACTCCTCTGTTTTTGAAATGTGTGCTGCATCAACCTGGTCTGTGTTGAATAGCTTTGCCAGACATTACAAGCTAGATATTATATTTAGGTACAGGTTTTCCATCAGATCTACAATTCTTAATGGTCTCCTGTCATGATACCACCTGGGCTTATAGGCAGTTTGGGATTCTGACCCATTGGTCAGATCAGACAGACAAGATGAATAGAGTACAGTAGTTATATACTTACAATAATGCAATATCTTTTTATCCAAGTCCATCTGATATGACATCCTTCTCTTCACCCCCTTCCAAATGGTCATTTTCTGAGGGACTGAAAGACCACATTGAAGCTCTTCTCTACTAATTTATTTTTCCTCTGTAGTATCTGATCCCTAAGTAGACTGCAAACTTAATCTGAAGAGAGTGGATACCCAGGGGAATTTTAAATTTATTTATACTTAGAGTGTACTTTGTTGTGTTCTACTGTTATCCCTTAGGTATCTAGTTTAGCTTTAGCAATGGACATAGGCTTCAAAATATGTGGCCACTGCAGATATAAAATTCTGACCCTGGACACTCATGACCTTTACATGATATGCCTGGGACTGGAACATTTGCAGGCTGCCTGTGATATTTAAGAGGGCTTTGGTCTATGCTCTCTTAAGGAAATTAATACTAAAAGGCTTATTGCCTTCTTTGGTCATTCCTAAATCTGGGATGAGCAAAGAAAATGAATTGGAAAAGAATAAGGATAAGGACAAGGAAGGGAAGAAAAAGAAGAGGAAGGCCACCTGTACTGACCCCTCAAAGGTGCCTTTGGCACCGGTTGCTATAGTGTCATCCTTGTTTCCAGTGCTTGGAACTTCCTGCACTAAGACCATTGTGTTTCATGATCACTCCCCCAGAAGAATGGTGAGCAGTTTCTCTTAAGAAAGAGAGCTGTCAAGGTTCCTACCTCTCAGTCACCTTCACAAACCTCAACTGGGAAAGGCTCAAATTGACATGGGTAATATCCAATGCCCTCTGTTTCTAGCGTGGATCGAATTGGCCCTTCATCTCTCTTCAGGGAAGTTCCTTCCCCAGTACAAGCACTTGTACCAGAGGTATTGGTAAATGAGGTCTTTCTTGGAGCTTCTTATATCAGTGCCAGTGAGATCAGATCCTGTGGTGCTGACCGTGGAGTGTCCAAGTTTCTGAAATATGATTGTGTCAGAGTCGAGAGAGTCTTGGCATTGATAACTCTAGCTTGTGCCCTCATCACCACATTAGCCCCAACTTTTGCCTTTTTTGTTTCCCAGTCATCAACATTCAAGGTGTCAAATTAGATCTTGATATCACTACCTTTGCTTTGACTTATACTGTACTGACTCTGGGGGTTTTCTGTGGCAATGGCTTCCATGATGGTTTTCATTTTCATCAAGAGGATTATAGCCTATCCCTCCATACATGCTGGAGATTTTTCATTAATTGCTGCACCACCCCTTAAAACCCTTCAGTCTGTAGCCTTTTCCTCTCAACCTCCTTCCATGGGACATGATAGATTCAAAGGACTTAATTAGTTTCTTCATGATGTACATCAGGTGCTTTTGGATGATTTGGATGAGTCCCCTCAAGATACATCATATAATAAAACATGCAAGAGGCAGCACATTGTCACTGCAACAGAATCTGTCTCCCCTAGCACCGACCTCAATAAAAGAAAAGGAAAGGATACCTACTGAAAGAATAGTAGTTTACTGTCCTTTCATTAGCTTGAATAATGGCGAATCACAGTTGACATACTGAATGGCTTCTTATTGTGACAACTACAGCTTCTTTTTAATTTTATTCAGTTAGTACGTCCAGCTGTAGTGCAAATGTTTGCCTCCTTCTTATGCACAGTATCCAGTAGCAGAACAGTGCATCTCTGCAGATTCCACAGGTCCTGTACATTCACACAGCTGAATCTGCCAGCTGTGTTTGACCACCTTTTGTGAGAATCAACGAGGAACTTTCCACGCTTTCTCGACAGAAGACTTGGCCACCTTCCACACAGAAACTGGTAATTTTCTTTTTGTTTCTTATTCTACAGCATGGATGCCATAAAATACAAAAGTGTACAGTGTAAGACTACCTTTCAGGTAGACAGTAATAATAGTCCAATACATGTATGGCCAGAATTTAAAGATTGGTATAAACATAACTGTAGTACATGTAGTACTTAACTAGGTAAAGTTCATGTCAATGATTTATGTATGTTTGACTGCTATCTTAAACAGCAACATCATTGGTATGACAGTAAAAATTTATTGTGCAAGCCGTATGAAACTGCTTTCTGTGTGCAATGTCATAAACTTAATGGTAAACAACCACATGCATTATGTCCTGTCACCACATGTAAAATGTTAATTTCTGAGTTACAATATCAGTCAAGTCAGTTATTTACAGAATCTTCTGTACATCTTGTTAGACAAAAGTGGCATAAAATCACTGCACATTACAAAACAGATAACAGAGACGAGGTTTATGGTGTGTGTGTGTGTGTGTGTGTGTGTGTGTGTGTGTGTGTCTTTCGGCTTTTCCCGGTTAGGGGTCGCCACAGCTGAACTCCGGTCTGCTAATGATTGGCAGTTGATTTTTACGTGCTGAGTTGCCAACCCTAATGCACAACCTTCAATGAAGGTATGCCCATTCACGCATGTCTCCACGCAGAAGACGCTCTAGCTGAGAGTCGAACCGGACAGCGTCTTACTGTGAGGCGCCAGCATTGAGCTGACAAAAAGATTTAATAAACTTCTAAGACACAGTCAGAGTGAGTTCAAAAAGTTCAGACAACATATGCAAACACTTTTTCAAAAGTGCATAAGAGCTTTAAAGTCAGCAGAACAGAATACTGACAAATATAATCTGGTTAGTAAAGAGTTAAAGCAACAGCAGTTAACTATGCTGATAACAAATAATTTACGACATACTATTCTTTTTTGTTGTGTCTTTCGGCTTTTCCCAGTTAGGGGTCGCCACAGCAGAACTCGGGTCCGCTAATGATTGGCAGTTGATTTTTACCTGCTGAGTTGCCAGCCCTAATGCACAACCTTCAACAAAGGTACGCCCATTCACGCATGTCTCCACGCAGAAGATGCTCTAGCTGAGAGTCGAATCGGTCAGCATCTTACTGTGAGGGGACAACGCTACCGCAGCACCACCACCGTGGATTAACCTTTCGAAAATGGTTAAAGGTACACAGCACAAACTTTTATTCAGTTACAGCAAGGCACTTAAATAGTAATTTTAAAACCATTTCAAATAACAAAACAGTTCTAGGGCATATAAATCAAATGAGAGTTGATAAATGCAGTAAAGACATGATGTCACAAGACTGACATGCATGTATTTTTCTTTTCATCTAAAGTGCAGCAAAAGGCAAATGACAGCAAATGTAAATCATGTAAATATATCTGTTTTAAGCATGTTTTAGTTAAGCCAATATCTCTTTTGTTTCTAACAGTATTTTGTAATTGTATGATAGCATAAAAAAAAATAGCACAGACTCCAGCAAAAACAGTATTCAAAAGCAATATTATTCATAGTTAAGCAAGTTAATGTTTATTACAACTGCATTTTAATAGCAAGTTGCAAGTATATTAATGAATGACTGAAGGTACAAGTATTTGCTAAAGGAGTTATGGGTTAAGTGTCTAGAATGTGCAGAAAGAAAAAAAGTAAGCAATTTGAGCTCAAATCTTTCCAGGCTGGAATGGGTAGTTACAGGCAATGTTGCATAACATAAAATGTTACTGGTACTGAAATTTATAAGGTCAAGGAAACAGGACTGGTCACCAGGCCAAATGGCTTATGTTTTTCTAAAACATTATTGTTAAGTATTCACATACAGCATTAACAAAAAGCACAAAAGTCTACAAAACAACACAATTGTGCATACATGTCATTAATCTGTTTGCAAGTAAATACTATGAGTACAGTCAGTACATGAGCTATAGTATGCAGTTAAAATAAATTATGCAGGTCCCTTTACAAAAAGGGAGGATGTGAATAGCTAGTAGTAACAGTAAACCTATTTTCAAAATGGGTAAAAGCAATTCATACTACAACTTTGACAGTATAGGTAACAGCAAAAGCTTTATAAAAATATTTTCTGTTTTTGAAAATAGCCAAAAAATTATCAAATCAGAAAGCAAATGTGTAACACCAAAGTGTCACAGTCTAGGTAACAGCCAAAAGGGCAAGCATACATTCAATTCTTACACCATAAAGCAAATAAACAATACTGCAATAAAATAATGTATACTACAGGGGAAGGCCATGCTTTCAATTTTACACTAACTGTGTAAACAGTACTGCAGACAGGACTCAAATAAAAGTGCAAAGTGGTAATACCAAAAATACATTTTAATGTTTCAAGTAATGTAATTAGCAAGCTTCAGTTTAATGCTAAGTTTGAAAACTGGACTGAGTGTACATTACAGCCATGTATATACAAATGCAAAAACAATCTGTACAAGCAAGTGCATTCTGTACAGTATATAATAAATGGTTTATCTATGTAAATAGAGTGACAAGTCAAAGCTTGACATTTGTGACATATGTGTTTTTTTTTACAACAAGACTGCAATGCCTTTGCAATAAAATCATCAAGCATTGTCAATACATTACTGTATAGAACATCACTGTATAGAGTCATATTCAGATTCATCCAGTTCTAATAGTAATGGTTGTCATCATTGTGTTCATAGGTTCATAGGTAGGTACTAGGCTATTGGCCCTAGGGCCTATATAAGCCTAGCCAAAAAATGTACCCTGACTTTTGCCACCCAAGAAAATTATTTTCCTGTGCCCCTGTCGAGCAGAGCCACAGAAGTGATCCCTGGGGTGAATTTCCCATTTCCCATCCAATCATCAAGATTTTTCTTGAAGAGTGCTAATGAGGATCTCTGTTTGACATAGATAGGTAGTCTGTTCCAGAGTATGGGAAGTCTCTGGGACAGGAATCTATCCCTCCAGCATGTTCTGTTTATTGTGGTGATAAGGTTTAGGTCCCTAGAGCGTGTAGCTCGGAGTGATTGGGATTTCTTTAAGTGGAGCATGTCCAACAGCTCTGGGTTTGACATAGCTTTGTATGTTAGGCAGAGATCGCCCCTGAGTAGGCGATATGTGATGGAGTAAAGCTGTAGTTTTTTGAGACGGTCTGCGTAGGGCATCTGTTTGAGGCCAGTAATCCTCTTTGTGAGGTATTTCTGTGGACTTTCCAGTTGTTGTAGATGTCTTGTGAGGTACATACCAAAAGGGGCATTGTACTCTATAATGGGTCTAATGAGTGATGAGTAGAGCAGAACAATGACCTCTTTTTTTCTGGATGAGAATCCTTTTGTGATGAGATGAGCCACGTAGAAGGATTTCCTGACCACTGTGGCGATGTGATTATCAAAGGAGAGATTACTGTCCACTTGTGTCCCAAGGTCTCTTATCACATTTTTGGCATTAAGTAGACTACCAGCTATGTGGTAGTTCATGGGTACAGAGTTTTTACCAAAGGGGATGACAATACACTTTTTGGCATTGAGCTTTAGGCCATGGCTTTGACACCAGGTATCTGTCTCAGTGAGGCCCTTTTGTGGTTTGTCCACATCATTAGGAGTTTCAATTACGGCTCCTAGTTTGTAGTCATCTGCAAACTTTGTTAGCCAAAGATCTTCTGTATTAGCCTGCACTTCAGAGAAGTAGATACCAAACAGGAGAGGACCCAGGACTGAACCCTGTGGTACTCCACTTGTCACTGGTCTGAAGTCAGATTTGGAATCCACTACTTTCACAGTGTGGGTTCTGTCCATGAGCCAGTTGGCAACTCATCTTGTGACATAGGGATTTATACCTAGTTTAGTGAGCTTATCTATAATTCCAGAGTGGGGGGATGGTGTCAAAAGCCTTGGCGAGATCTAGATAAGCTGTGTGAACCATTTTAACCTCTTCTATGGCTTTGGTGACTGCTTCAAAGAAGTCAATCAGGTTTAGGAGACATGATCTGCCTTTTACAAATCCAGACTGGGTAGGGTCCAGAGTTTGGAGATTACCAATGTCTTTGTTTATGAGTTCCACAATGATATGTTCCATGGCCTTGCAGACCAGGCTCGCCAGGCTAATGGGGTGGTAGTTCCCAGGGTCCGTCGTGGCTCCCCCTTTGTGGAGTGGGATAACCATCGCGGTGCACCATTCAGTGGGTACAAAGCCTGAGGTGAGGCTATGATTGAACATGGTACTTAGGTAGGGTGCCAGTTCATTTTGTAGTTCGTGTAGAACGCAGTCTGGGATATTGTCAAGTCCCATGGATGCTGTGTTCTTGGCTTTGGAGAGTGTGTTTTTTACCTGTGCAGCCATGATTATAGGAACTTTGCATTCTTCCGGTATAGAGATGGGCCCTCTAGGGGGTGAGAGGGGGATAAAGTTAGCAATGAACCTATCTGCTAGGATGTTGGCAATATCAGTTGGTTCTGTATATTTAGTGCCATTGTGCTGTAACTCAGAGTAGATCTGAGTGTTCCCATTGAGATTCTTGACATAGCTATAGAATGCTTTGTGGTTGTCTTTAGAGTCAGTGGCAATTTTGTTTTCGTAACTAACTTTGGAGGATTTTATGAGGGATCTCAGCTTCTTACTGAGGTTGACCAGGAAGTTCCTCCAGTCATGGGATTTTACTCTTTTTTGCAACAGTTTCTTTCTTCTGTTGTAGAGTTTGTTTATGGCAGAGGACCACCAGATTGGCTTCCTGTTTTCAGAAGATAACATCTTGGTTCTATTAGGGATAGAATGATCCATGCACTTGTGTAAGTGCTTATAAAGTGCATTTGTGTAGGATTCAGCAGTCATACCTATATTGTCCGTCTGCATGGGTGCCATGAAGTTTGCCACTTCTGTCTTAAGAAGTGTGAAGTTGGCTTTGGAGAAGTTTTTTACAATGGTTTCCCTAATTGGGGGTGGGAGTGGGATGTGGATGTCTAGGCTGATTAGCTAGTGGTCGGATCTGACCAACGAGGAATTGACCTCTGGTGTGGAACACCAGTTTCCCATGTTGGTAATGACCAGGTCTAGGATATTGCTGCCCCTGGTGGGGATGTGAATAAATTGATCCAAGGCATTGGAATTTATGAATTCTAGAAAACGTTGAGCAGAAGAGTTGGTACATGAGTAGTTTTCCCAGTTAATGGTGGGGTAGTTGAAATCATCCATTATTAGGGTGTTGGGTTGTACCCTAATACTTTCCAGTGTATCAAGAAATGAGGAGTGGGAATCCTGGGGCATGGTGGGGGGTCTGTAGCAAGCTACAATTTGGATTGTGGTCTTGCCCAGAGTTAGTTGCACTTGGATAATCTCTGATGCATTATGCTGTGCAACTAGCCTGGAGGTGTGGATATCCTTAATGAATATGGACACTCCTCTGCCTTTAGTGCTTCATTCTGGGTTAGGTGGCCATAAGGTGTGGTATGAATTGTAGCCTGGTAATGAAGAGGTGCTCTCTGGAGCTTTGAACCAGGTCTCTGTTACTGCACAGATGTCAATGTTCTCCATTTTAAGGAGTGCCTTGAGTGAGTGCATTTTGAGGTTTAGACTTCTAGCATTGAGTAGCATTACCCTCAGATTTTGCTTGCTTGTACCTGTTACGGTGGTGAATTTGTCATTTGAACCTTGCCTAAAAAAGGCACTATAGGGGTGGCAAGAGCCTTAGCCAGTATTGACAATATAAAACTGTTTTAACTTGCTGTATCAAAAGAAAACTAAATTATTTGTTTCCCAATGTGTTTCTAGTTAATAGCAATATAACTTGAATAAAAAGTACATACTAAAGTAGACAGTTTTGTATTTAAAATAAAACAGAGGGAATGTATACAGTCATAGATATGTTTAAAAATGTATAAATGCATGTGCACATCTATTTGCTAGTTAGATGCATATACACATCTGTTGATACACATATGTTGCTATAATATATGTAGAAATAATATAGTAATTTAAATACATACATTTCTGTTTACTAGCATACATATATTCTGGTACAGCTTGAGACAAGCTGAATGTTCAGTGTCTGGAACATGCTTCAAGGACTATAGATAAAAATGCAGCTGCGAGACAAGGCAGCATTTAACACAGACATCTGCATTTCATTTGCATCACTCTGAACATCAAAACAGAGGGAATTGCAATATTTCATGTATAAAACTTAGTTAGGAAAATGCTAGACAAAATAGAACACAAGACAATTTCAGTTGTAAAAAGCACACAGCATGTACCTTTGGAAAGATAACATTTAACACAAATATAACAGCATGGTTAGATAAACAAGGTCAGACATACATAATAGTAGAGAAAAAATCAAAGACTGACATAAACATTTCAGTAAACAGCTCTGTCTCTGTTAGATGCTGTACATTACCTCAAAAATGTAACAGTTCTGACAAGGGAAGACATCATGCAAACATATCACAGTGTTTAGACAATAACACAAAAATAAGAATAAACTCAACAGGGGAAGAAAAGGGCATCATTTCTACAAATACTGTTTAACCTATATGCTGCAGTTTACAAAGAGTTGCAATAACTCAAAAGGTCATGGTAAATACTGTAAATAGCAATGCTGTTGAAACAAATGCAGTCTTTTCTTTAACTAAAGTTTAGTCCGTTCCTCCAAAAAAATAATAAAATAACGGGGAACTAAAAGAATAATAGTTCACTGTCTTTTCATTAGCTTGAATAAAAAGTTGCAAGAATGATATGAAATATGAAGGGTTCATTTAGGAATAGTATAAAATGCTGAAAAAGAGAAAGTAGTAAGTGTGCTGGCATAGCTTAGTTAGATATTGGCATCCATGTAAAGGAGTATGTTATTGAGAAACAAAGTCTGTAAAAATAACTGCACAGATGGCAGCTGGAAGGATATCAATGAAGTAAAGAGATGTAACATCAAGCAAGATAAAGTTAGAACTTCAAGTTTCAGATAGTGCAAGACTGAGTTTCCCTGGACTACCGAACTAAGAATCAAGGACAAATCATAAATTAGAAGAATAAAGAAAAGTGTTATACAAAGGAAGATTGTAATACATCAGACTTAGAAAAAATATCAGGTTTTTGGTATAAATCTGAGTGTGTATAAACAAGCTTTGGGAATTTGCCATAGAGAGCTGACAGCATCTGTGTTGCTTGCTTGTAGATCCAAAAGGAAAATATAATAGTAAAGAGTATTAACTGAAGCAGTTTCTCTCTGTGTCTTTATTGTACTTAGTACAATACAGTAATAAGACTAGTTGGTCACAATAAACAGTTAAATATACTGTGGTATGCATGCATGCAAATGCAAGTAACTGCAAGAAACCAACAGAAGGCAGTATATAATTTTTCACCTACAGTCCCCTCCTAAGAATGACCGTTTTGGCAATATTTAGGAACTGATGCAGGTACCATGCCATCTGGCCCATTTCACCAGATAATGTGGTGCTCTTTGAGACCTTCAAGTCTGCCCCCTCTACCTCCTGGGTGGCCCATCCTGCCAATGGTATGATGGATTTTGTGGCAGAGATGACATGACAGGAATCCAATGTGACCAAATCTATTTCCCACAAACAGAGAAAGATTGTTTTGTCCACCTAAGGAAAGAAAAAAATGGAGTATGGGCCAGTGGGCACCAAGAGAAAACTGGCAGATCACAGTCCAGCCATTAATACTTCTTACAAAGAACTTGGATGATAGATTGAATGGTGAAACAGGCATGCCCCTCAGGTACATTTGCCCTTAAGGCATTGAATTACCTGATGCACATGGCTGCTTCCAAAGTGATATTGAAGAACAAGCCTTGGACTCTTTTAGAAAGCCTGCCATGGCTGATACTTGGAAACAGCTTGAGTTTCAGGTGGCAGGTATGCTAACCATATCAAACATCATGTTGCTTATACCCCGCTCAGCTGATGGAGTGGTTAGAATCACAGGAACCTGTATTACCATGAGACACCATGGCTGCCTCTGATTCTGAACTTTTCTGAACAGCTTCAAGGCATCCTTTATCAATGATCTCTTCAATATGTCCTTGTTATTTAGTTCCAAGATTAAAATGAAACTTCTGAAGAGTGAGCAAGAGGGTAAGGTGTTGTCTGCCTAGGGAGTCCAATTTGACTCCCCCCAAAGACCCTTCCCTGGGCACTAGAAAGGGTCCAAAACACTCTGCTTTAGAAAGTCCCAGTATTCCCCTTTGGCATTCCTTTAATTAGGAGCAACAGTGGCAGAACTGGCATCATTAATAGATGCTTCCCCAGGGGCAATTGAGGTTCACATAACCAGTGGTTCAGGGGTCCCTTCTCTGGAAAGCATCCCCCACCATCCTTGAAGGTGTGACTCACTGCTTCATTCTGGAGGTAGTCATCTTCTGGTTGTCTCTTCATCCAAATACTTGGATGGCCATTACACAGGACACCTGGGTGAAAACATAATATCTAGAGGCTATGTCATTCCATTCTTGTTAACTCCAAGGATGAGATTTCTGCCTCTTTCAGATGTGCTATCCCACCAAAAAGGCAATGACAAAGGAGATTGCATGTCTACTTCAAAAACAGAGCCATTCAAAACATTCCACCAGACCAGAGAGGGTCCAGAGTCATTCCAGATTCTTTTTAGTTCAGAAAGAAGTGAAAGGACATCAGGCCCATTGTAGACCTAAGCAGTCTTAATCAGTATGTAAAAAAAGCACAATTTTGGATGGTAACAGTGGAAGCCATTCTCCCATGCCTACAAGAGAATGACAAGATGTGCTCTGTAGACCTTCAGGATGCTTACCTCCACATAAAGATTGCCAAGGACTCCAGAAGTTACCTGCACTTCTGTCTTGAAGCCAATCATTAACAGTTCTGAACCTTGCCCTTTTGTCTTACCACAGCCCCCCAGCGTGTTTACTAAATGCATGGCAGTAGTCTTAACTAATCTGTGACTCAGGAGAAATTACATATTCCCATATCTGGACAATTGGCTGCTACCTGGTACAATAAGGGAGTCCATTCTGTCAGCCAAAGATTACTTACTTCACTTGTGTCTGTCCTTATGCATATCATTTAACAAGAGCTTTCCCAATCCTTGTTATTTATAGGAAGCTCTCTGGACAGATTATCAATAGAAATCCCTCATCATTAAGAAGACCAATCTTGATCCTTCTGCCCCACCAGTTCTCCCAGCCT
Organism: Protopterus annectens; assembly: GCF_019279795.1. Lineage (NCBI taxonomy): Eukaryota > Metazoa > Chordata > Ceratodontiformes > Protopteridae > Protopterus > Protopterus annectens. The sequence goes on along the minus strand of NC_056725.1, from coordinate 1,297,515,670 downwards.
GTCTTATTCTAAAAGTTCTAGGACTTATGGCAGCATCTGTACATTCTGAAGCCTCACTCATGGTTCCACATGTGGGTTCTACAATGGACTGTGAGTATGCAATAGTCAAAACTATCAGATATTAACACTATAATGCATGTCTTCTCAGTCAGCAAGAAGTATTTAATGTAGCAGATAGAGTCTCATGTATTAACCAGATGAAAAACGGCACGGACTGTTTATTCCAGATATTCAAAGTAAGCGCTTTCGGCTGCAATAATAAACAGCCTTCCTCAGACAAAATACAAAATACAAAGCCCCAGCATTACACTGGGCTTAAATACTAATTCAATCCACTTCAGCTGACCCAAACAATTAGCAAATTAACAGATTGACAAATTAACAAGTACATAGAGCTTTACATGATTAAGATTACCCCTACACATTTCATTATATAAATATATAACTAAATAAAAACATTAGTATAATATCAGATAAAATAGGATAAAACACATTGATTTAAATTAAATATATGATGTTTACAAGCCACTCAACATGCATATAAGTATAAATATATATGTATATTTTGTATTTTGTCTGAGGAAGGCTGTATATTATTGCAGCCGAAAGCGCTCACTTTGAATATCTGGAATAAACAGTCCGTGCCGTTTTTCATCTGGTTGCTGCTGCCTGGTATTTTTATTTTTAGTTTACCTGTTTGGTTTTTCGTTTGTTGGTTTCACTTCGATATGCCTAGCAGTAATGCTACGCCTTGCATGGAGAATGGGCATAATAGGACTGCTACACAATCGCTTTTCTCACAGGATGAAGAGCGAGACACTAGTTCATCTAACATAATCAATGCTACTAGTAAAGCTAATGAAGGAAAAGAACTGGGTAACCTAACTATTCTGATTAATCTTCTACTAACAAGAGTGGAGGATTTATCACAAAAAGTGGAGGCTAATGCCTCTAGGATTGCTTCTGGAGACCCCGATGATGCTAGGGGGGATTCTGTTGTAGCTACACTTCCTGTAACACGTCAAGGAAATCCATTGCCACTTCAGCTCAGTAATAGAACACCTGAACATCCCAATATTATCATAGGGCTAGTGGGGAAGCCACACAAGAACGAGGACATCAGTCGCCAAAGATTTTAAATGATGGCAATACTTTAACCACCATACCTTCTATGGCATCTTTTCTGAGTAAGAAAGATTTTTTTTGAGTCTCAGTGAACCATAATGGAAACATAGTAGACCAAGAAAGAGCGGTGAGTAATTTTGTGGACAAACTTAACATGTTTGATCAAAAACTGTTTAGATGCAAGAAACTGCAACTAGAAGTCGCCTGTTTGCAAGACTGTATATCTAAAAAAGTGGTTCCTAAGGGACTACGTCAATGGCGCTATCCTGCAGGGTTAGTGAACAATTCAGTATTTCACAAAGAGTTGTTAGCCCTTTTTGATACACAGGGCTTTGACTTTTTGACAGCTTTAATCAATTTTTATAACTGTGAAATTACAGTACTCATAGATGAACTTGAAGTACTTGAGACTGGATTAACGCAGGATAGTGACTTTCCACGGTATAAATATGATTATTTAAGGATTTTTTCTTGTATAGAGGCATCTATGAGTAAAATGGCTAGTAATAAAAAACATAAAATGGACAGAGACCTCTTTGACTATAAAAATAATAAAGCGTATCCCCCTCCACCACCAATAGGGAATAATTCATTTAATAGGGAGGCTGACAATCAGGTAGCTACCCCTACTGATAACATTGAAAATCAAGAGCAAACTGTGGTTCGTAGGAGCGAACGTATTCGCAATCAAACCAACAATAACTCTAATACTAACAGTGGTAACAACAATACCAATAACCAAAATCCGAACTATACACATGAACAAAATGATAGTAATCAGGATTTTTTCAGGGACAACAACAGACATATGAACAACAACACCAGGCCCAACTACGGGGGTCAACCACAGAGGAGGAAGAGACGGAATCAACGGAGGAGATGATGCTTCCTCCAATAATGGGACCTACAGTTCTCACAAGCCAAAACTGTGATTTTAAAATTTACAACTACACGGTTTTGACTGTTGACCAACCAGTTGTTGAATTTTTTTCGAAAGGGCTGTCTTTTGTCCCTGACAGAAGGGGCGATTTGGTTAAAACTATTATAGACCTAAAATTATTCGTTAGGAAACTGAATTCAGCAGTTTCTCTAGGTAACACACCTGCCCTTTGTAACACTTTGAGAGTATCAAGTGTGTTTAATCCGCCATTGAATTGCATTTTGAACTTATTTGAAAAAGTCTGTGAAACTGATTTAAGATCTAAGCTTAATAATAATTGTTCTGCTGTAAGTAACAACAAAAAAACAAGTAACATCTCTAGGAATGAACTGGAATTTATTGCTTTGTTATCTGACTGTAAGGTTAGAGTCATGAAACCAGACAAGGGAGGGGGGCTGGTATTCATGGATGAATATTTGTATGATAAAAAGATGTTAAACCACCTGCAGTCTGACACATACTCGATTTCCAGTCTTAATGAGATAAATGGTGCCTATAGGAAAATTAGGGGTATCTTGGATGATTTATTTTTGGAAGGTAGTATTGATTGTAACATCTTTCACTTTCTATCCATGCCAGCTCCAAAATTCCGCTATATTTCAAGATTCATAAAAATTTAGTAGATCCCCCATTTCGGCCTATAGTTGATGGGAGAGGATCTATTACTTATGCTTGTGCGAAATATGTGGATGGGATACTTAAGCCAATGTTACAAGGGGAACCCCAGATATGCAAAGATTCCTGGGACTACTTGGAAAATTTTAGTAAAATTGAATATAATTCAGAGTATGTGTTTCTGGTAGTAGATGTAAAAGACCTATACACTGTAATTCCACACCAACTTGGAATAGATTGGACCAGGAATTTTATGCTTACTAAAAATGCTACTTCTGTACAGATGTATGTTGTGGAGACCCTTCTGGAAATTGTTTTATCAAATAATTTTTTAATGTTTAAGAATCAATTTTATTTACAAAATACTGGAATCGCCATGGGGTCACCATGCGGATGTAGCTTTGCTAATAGTGTAATGGAATTCTGGGAACATGAATTTTTGTTTAATAATGAATTATATCAACAACATGTCACTTGGTATACAAGATACCAAGATGATATGAGTTTTATTTGGAATGGTTCACCAGATCTAATTTCTGACTTCATAGACAGCATTCCAATGATGACTGACTTTTTGGAGTTTACATACTGTATGACTATGGAAGAAATGCATTTCTTAGATGTAACTATATCTAAAGATAGGGTTAACAACAAGTTTAAATCTTTTATCCATAGAAAACCAACTCATTCTAATAGTTACCTTCACTTTTCAAGTTGTCACCCTATCCATCAAAAAAGAAGTGTGGTTAAAGGGCAGCTTGTTAGGGCTGCCAGGATGATATCAGAGGAGGCTGACTTTTTTAGAGAATGTGATAATATAGGCAAAATGTTCCTGTGTAGAGGCTATCCATATAATCTAATAAAACAGTTACAAGAAGAAGTGCAGACCAAAAGACAAAGTGGTCACTTTAAGCCATTGTTGGGAGGTGGATTATTGGATAGGTTGACTAAGTTGGGTACAAATAATAATAATGATTTGGTATCAAACAATATCACTTTTTTGTTCACATATAGCATTGACTTCCAGGTGATTAGGGATATATTGACTAAAAATTGGAATATCATTTTGGAAGATAGAGGATTAGCTAAAACTTTGGGCACGCATCCAACTTTTGCATACAGAAGGGGTCCTAACTTAAAGGCAATTGTGGAAAAAAGTAGAGATTCTAGTAAACAAAAATATTTGGTATGAGAAAATGTGGAATGTGTAGCCAGTGTAAATATGTTGTAGCTTGTAGTAAAATTAATATTAATAAATTAAATATTTCCATCCAAGGAAACTTTAACTGTGAGTCAAGTGGGGTGGTTTATGTTGCTGTTTGTGAAAAATGTCCTTCCTTTTACATTGGCAAAACAGAGAGGAAACTGAGAAAGCGGATTTATGAACATTTATATGCCATAGGAAGGAATGACTTGACAAACGCATTAGCTAGGCATATTCTTGAATATCCAGAACACAGTTTCCTATTTTCTGTTATCCATCAGGTAAATACTGATATTAGAGGCGGGCCCTGGCAGCTCCATTTAGAAGAGCAGGAGCTGTTCTGGCAAGTTAGAACATCTGCACAGTTTCCACCAGGGCTAAATGATGTTGCCTCTATTAAGTGTATTTTAAAATTAAAAGCCTTACGTAGATAAATTAGTAGGCAACAATGCCTTCTTAGTAAGGTTATTAAATTATATGGTTGGTGTTTTTTTTATAGTTATATCCACATTTAAATCTAAATATAAGTATAGTATACATATACATATATATTTATACTTATATGCATGTTGAGTGGCTTGTAAACATCATATATTTAATTTAAATCAATGTGTTTTATCCTATTTTATCTGATATTATACTAATGTTTTTATTTAGTTATATATTTATATAATGAAATGTGTAGGGGTAATCTTAATCATGTAAAGCTCTATGTACTTGTTAATTTGTCAATCTGTTAATTTGCTAATTGTTTGGGTCAGCTGAAGTGGATTGAATTAGTATTTAAGCCCAGTGTAATGCTGGGGCTTTGTATTTTGTATTTTGTCTGAGGAAGGCTGTATATTATTGCAGCTGAAAGCGCTCACTTTGAATATCTGGAATAAACAGTCCGTGTCGTTTTTCATCTGGTTGCTGCTGCCTGGTATTTTTACTTTTGGTTTAGCTGTTTGGTTTTTCGTTTGTTAGAGTCTCATGTAGTCCCAATGGAAAGATCGTTTTTGTTAACCTTATCCAGAGCCACAGTGACCATGAAAGCCTCCTCTCTGAAGTGGGTTAGACATTTTGAGGAGAGAATGGTCCAGGACATGTGGTCTGACCTGGAGAACAATCTTCACATAAAAGACCTGGAGGTGAGGGTAGTCCTACTAGCATTATAGGCCCTTCAGGATTGCCTTCCAGAGGGTATGATTTTTATACACTCAGGTAACATGTCGGTAGTCTGGTATGTCACCAAACAAGGAGGGACCAGATCTTATCCTATATTTAAGGAAGCCATGAGAGGGTGGTAGTGGACGATGTCTTCACAAGACTTTCTTCTAGCAAGCATATTCCAGGTTGGAGCAAATACATTGCAGACAGACAGACTCATCAGTTTAATTCTGATGCTTCATAGATTGTCTCTCAGTCTATCAGTTGTATCCCCTATCAGTGCCAAATACTGCAAGTACTTTGCCCTTATCAATTCACAGAGCAGTCACAAGGAATGCTGTGGTCTGTAAATGGCCACCTTAGGATTCTCTATGCCTTTCCACCTCCCTCATTAATGAAGAAATTCCTCTTGAAAGCCTGTCAGTCCTATGCTTCAGTAAACTTCGTGTCTCATTCGGTTCCAGATAAATTTGGGTCCCCTCTCTATGACTTTACCTCAAGAAACAGCCTTGGCTTCTGCATTCACAAATGGCTCTCTTATCCCATCCATCTGGAGAGTCTCATCTGAACACTTCATCCCTCAAGTTAACTGCGTGATTTTTTTCAATTACAGTGATGCTCACGAATCTTGCCTTTTCCCATACAGTTAAGCAGATTCTCTCAGCCTCTCAGAGGGAATCAACATGCAAAATCTATAAGAATAAATGAAAACATGTTTCCATCTGGGCTGCTATTCAGGAACTGTATCCCTTCTTTTCTCGGCTTCTCTCACTTCTACTTTCTGTTTTATTCCTGTTTGATTCTTGATCCAGTTAATGCACCATTAAGGTCGAGTTGGCTGCCATCTTCACTTTTTAAATTTTATGTTTTCATCTTCTTCTCTGCCAGCCCAGAAGCTCTGCAAAGTGTTTTTAATGTCACTTTTCTCTTCCATCCTCCATTAAAGATCCAAAATCCCAAAAGGACATGTATATTATGCTGGAGATATTGACACCTTCTGCCCTCCCCATTTGAGCCAGTCTCTTCTGCTGACCTGACATTTCTTTCTTCTTACACATTGTTTATAATTCTATAGCTTCTGCTAGAAGGATTTCAGAGTTACCCACTCTTTCCTCCCACTCATAACTGATTTTTCACAATGATCAGGGTCTCTCTCAGAACAAATTCTTCTTTCATGTCCAAAGCAGACTCAGAGATTTATCTTAACCAAGCTATTCACCTTCCCACATTTTCCCAAATATTTCAGCAGAGGCAAGTACTTGCTTCACAGCTTTGATGATCAAATTGTTATATTTCTAATTACACTGAAGAAAGCAATAGGCAAAAGACCCTCAGCTCTTTGTTTCTTATGTGCCCTCTAGAACTTAAAGTCTCCAAAATAACATTATCTAGGTAGCTTCCAGACTGTACAACTTTCATATATCACTCAAAGAACAAAACTCATACATCAAAGCTGAAGGCTCATTCCACTAGATCCATGTTAACTTATACAGCCTTCTTTAAGAATTCTTTAGTTAATGATATTTGTGCAGTCAGAATTTGGACTACATTATACACCTTCTACAAGCATTACAAATTGGACAGAATTTCCAGATCCAGGCCCTCCTCTTCTGGGCCCATCATCCTTTAGTGTATCCTGTAGTGATTCAATTTAAGAGAGAAGGTAGCATGAGAACCTACCCTAACATTCAGAGTGGAAGGGTTGGGTAATATAAGATACAGGAGTATATACTTACAATAATTCTAGCTCTTCACTTTCAATAGTTCATCCACTTCAACCACTCACTCTCCATCCCCCTTCCAAAGTGGATAGACCTACTCCCATGTTTTTCCCCACTGCCATTCTCATTGACTGCTGTGGTTTCTGTCTTGCCAGTAGGCAGAAAACTCAGTCTGAGGGAATGCAAAAATAGGTGCATGCATTATGAGAGCATCGAAGGAACACTTGGTAAGGTGATAATTTGCTGTATTACATCCACCTGATGGCAGGGTTTCCCAAAATTAAAAGTGGAAGGACTAGAGATAAATATTCAGTGTTATGGTAAGTGCATAATTTCTTTTTTTATTCTTATTAATTCTTATGGCATCTTAACCTTATCATTATTAGAAAATAAATTCAGAATTAAGTGCATAATTTCTTTTTTATTCTTATTAATTCTTATGGCATCTTAACCTTATCATTATTAGAAAAGAAATTCAGAATTAAGTGCATAATTTCTTTTTTATTCTTATTAATTCTTATGGCATCTTAACCTTATCATTATTAGAAAATAAATTCAGAATTAAGTGCATAATTTCTTTTTTATTCTTATTAATTCTTATGGCATCTTAACCTTATCATTATTAGAAAATAAATTCAGAATTAAGTGCATAATTTCTTTTTTATTCTTATTAATTCTTATGGCATCTTAACCTTATCATTATTAGAAAATAAATTCAGAATTAAGTGCATAATTTCTTTTTTATTCTTATTAATTCTTACGGCATCTTAACCTTATCATTATTAGAAAATAAATTCAGAATTAAGTGCATAATTTCTTTTTTATTCTTATTAATTCTTATGGCATCTTAACCTTATCATTATTAGAAAAGAAATTCAGAATTAAGTGCATAATTTCTTTTTTATTCTTATTAATTCTTATGGCATCTTAACCTTATCATTATTAGAAAAGAAATTCAGAATTAAGTGCATAATTTCTTTTTTATTCTTATTAATTCTTATGGCATCTTAACCTTATCATTATTAGAAAATAAATTCAGAATTTTATGAAAAAGGATAATGACAATCTTAATTTCAAGATTCCCAAAATAGTGATATTCTTGCCATGTAAAAAGGGTCTATTGAGGGGAAAATTAATTTCATAGTAGAAAAATATCAACTATTGTATGTTGCTCCCATGTGACCTTTATAAGAAAGAAGAATAGAATCTAAATAGTGCAAATAGTAATTAAGTAATTTAAAATTTGGTGATCATGTAAACAACTGCCATGGAAAGGGAGATGGAAAGTGAATTATTAATCCATTAATTATCATATCTACTAACTTGTCATCATACTGTAAATTTAATAAATTAAGAAAGGTATTTGTCACAATATACTCTTAAATGTCCTGACATGGATAATTCCCTTTGAAGCTGTGAGGAGTCGATTACTCCCCAAGACATTCGTGAGGAACCATCTCTCCAAAGAAGTTCAGACAACATTTGCTTCAAATGAACAAAGGTGAGGGCAGAAAACATCTTCATGGTTGCCTGAATAATGGTCCCCTCTGGTCATTTCAAACCTTTATGCTAAGGTCTACCTAGTGGCAGGGGCACAAGTGGACTCAAAACCAATAGGAGGGAAAAAGCACCTAGAAAAATACACTATACTATACATATAGTATGTGTGTGTGTGTGTGTGTGTGTGTGTGTGTGTGTGTGTGTGTGTGTGTGTGTGTGTGTGAGTGTGTGTATATATGTATATATATATATATATATATATATATATATATATATATATATATCCAGAGAGAGAGAGAGAGAGAGTATATACTGCTTTTAGTACACTGAGCTCATAAAATATCTGTATCCCTCTTATATGAAAGAATTCTGGGTTACATGCAGTCTAGCTAGGTGTTTCAACATTGCCTTCTTGAAGTTGTTGGAAGTTACTGGGGAGCAACTAGACACTTTAGGTTTTTGTCCCTTTTCTTATCAGATTCCATATCTCTGGGCCATCTGGGCTCAATGTCTGCTAACATCAACAGTGTTAGTTCACTTCAAGATGTCCACTAAAACTTAAAAACTCATTTGTTTAATCAAGCTTGTGATTTTCCATGACGTGCATTTAGTATGCATTTTCTTTTTTCTTTAGTAGTCAAGATCCATTTCTAGATGTTAGAATATGCATTAACATTTTATGTGCATACCTGATAGCATCTATTTTAGTTGCAAATTGCACTAATGCTGAATGTAAAGTCTACAGAAAACCTAATCAAGATCAGGATGGCATTTATACATTTTGCATGAAAAAATATGGTTATCTGGAAGTATTCACAACTAATTTATTGTAGAGCTATTGTATGAGTCTCATCATATTAATAATTTTCACTGTAAGGTACTTAGCTTAGTCAGCATCCTTAATAAAGGTGAAGTTGATGATTGTCAGTCTGTATAGTCTGTATATCAACTGCTCCTCTTTGGTAGTTTCTAGCAATGCTTATTAAACTACCATTTTTCCTCCTGGACTCCAGACTTTGATTAATATTCATCTCCTTTCATCTTGGTTGCTTCACCTAAATGGCTTTTGATTTGCCAAAGGAGTTTTCCACAGAGTCTCTTTGTGATTTTTTTGTGTTTGTGTGCGTGCGTGCATGCGTGTGTGTGTGTGTGTGTGTGTGTGTGTGTGTCTGTGTTGAAAACTTGCAGTGTTAACACAGTTGTGCTTGCAGGTTTCACAGGTAAATAAAACAGTAATAAACACTAATGAAGACAAAATAAGAGCAAAATGAATGCAGTCTAAAGGGGGAAGAAAAGGTTGTGATGGCATCCTTTTGTTTCACTGTTCATTATGGTTGTGGCCATGTATTTACTTCCTAAAAGCTGACAAGAGTATTGAGAACAGCTGTGATGCAATTTGCAACTAAAACAGATGTTATCAGGTATGTACCTAAAATGCTAATGCGGAGTCTAACATATAAAAATGGATCGCCTCTACCAAAGAAGAGAAAAAACTGAAAAAGCACTGCATTATAACCAGAGGCTAATGTTCTAGTTTTCTAGACCGCGTCTCAGTAGGGGCACATTTTAGCAGGTAAAAATTAATTCAGCATTTCTGAACAAGATGAGGCTCTGTCAAAGGATGGAGGGCATAGATAAAAGATGAAAAGAATTAGAGTGACAAGAAAAAATGAAAGAGATAACCAACTATTATACAGGAAAGAGTATGTGCACAGATGCACACACACGCTCATGCAAACACACAAGTGTGTGTTTGAATGAAATGATAGAAAAAGGAAGGGAACATATTAAATAAAACAAAACAGTACTGTCCAATTAACATTTTTAAGGAGACTTTTACTGTCAAAAGAATGCAGTTGTTTATAGAAAGAATATGGCAGATGTGAACTTCTGTAAACCTTGATAAGACTATTAATTCACCAGAATATATAAACAAACAAAACAAGAAACACAGACTCCAGTTTAAATGAATTTAAACATGTTATGTAAGAGTGCCAAAGAGAAACAACTGCTAAAGAAAAAAAGTTTGGTGCCATTTTGAAGTAACCTGCTTAAAAATAAGTAATTTCTTTCTCAGGCCTTTGATACAGAAGTGAAAAAAAGTCAAGTGCTGGACTTAACAGTATTTAATTGCATGATATTATACCGAGTTTTTTAAATAATTAAGATATAAACTTTTATTGCAATTGCATAACTCATTACCTGTTTTCTGTAATATGGTTTTAATTATATTGTTTTTTCTGCTGTATTATTGTAATCTTTTATTGTTCAGACGACTTAAATACAGTAGTTCAACTCTGGTGGTTGTTCTTACCTGCCTTTTGGATCTACTATTACACCCCTATCATTCAACTAGTTCACAAATGATGGTATTAAACTGATAACAGCAGACACTATACATCTTATCCAAAAGGCCAAGAAGTGATAATGAAGACTGATTTTGAAATGTACATATTGTTTTTATTTAAAACTCTTTCTTTTCTCTCTCTCTGTTTTTGTACATACACACACACACACACACACACACACACACACGTGTGTGTGAGTGTGTATATATATATATATATATAGAGAGAGAGAGAGAGAAAGAAAGAGAAGAGAGCACTGATGAAACTTTGAACAAAACTGCTTTATTGGTTCTCCTTTTTCTGCAATTAAACCATTGGATTTTATCCTTGCTGTTTGATATATATATATATATATATATATATATATATATATATATATGTGTATATATATGTGTGTGTGTGTGTGTGTGTGTGTGTGTGTGTGTGTGTATATATATATATATATATATATATATATATATATATATATATATATATTTATTTATAGGATCACTACTAAATCTCGAATTATGGAATCTCAAGACCCTGAATCCAGAAGACTAGAATCTCGAGATTCCGTAATATCGAAAAAAAAATTTTTGAAAGCATATGCAGGGGGACAAGCCCGCTTGCGCCCCCCCACACCCCCTATAACTTAAATATACCAACTCTGAGATCGCACCACAGTGGAGTGAACAGCAAAATAGTGCCATGCAGATCAGAACGGAAATGTTGCCATTCACACCACTGTAGTGCGATCTTGGAGTTGGTATATTTCAGTGCAGGGGGTGTGGGGGATGCAGGGGGGCTTGCCCCCCAGCATACACCTGTCTAAATCTTTTTTTTTTTTACTTTCGAGATTACGGAATCTCGAGATTCTGGTCTTAGGTATTCAGAGTCTCGAGATTCTGTAATTCGAGATTTAGTAGTGATCCTATATATATATATATATATATATATATATATATATATATATATATATATATATATACATATTTTTTCTTGTCATTGATTTCTTACTGGCCCAGTAATGCTTGCAATCTCTTTTTCAGTAACTCTTCCCAGGCAGTGCTGGATTATGGGCCACAAATGTCTAACCTGAAAGTAATGATGGCTCTGTTCAAACCATATTAAGATCAAATGCATATGAAATCTACAAAAAATATCATCAAGGTCAGGACGACATGCCTTTATGCATTTTGTATGAAAAAAAATATTATGGTTATCTGGAAGCATACACTCCCCACCATTGTGAAAAATGTACTGGAATTTGAAGTGAAAGACTGAATTTTGGTGATATTTAGCATACCAGAAGTAACACATTTAAATAGTTGTTTAGATTAGTTAATACAATATAATACTTTGGCAACATTTGGACAGTTGACTAAACTACCTTATGGTTTATAGCCAGTGAATAAGTGAACATGATGTTGGTATAACTGGTCAAAGAGATTCTGAGCTGAAACAAATTATTTTGCATAACTTTCCAATTATATATTTTTATTTTATATTTTATTTTACATTTGTTGACCGGGCTAGTCTAGCTGGATATATGTCCATTTTCAGTAGAGGCCCGGGGAGAAAAGCTCCAAACAGGAAATTGACAAAGTTAAACTAAGCAATTCTACAGAATTAAAACTAGGCAATACTAAATAAATTGAACTAAGCATTTCTATACAGAAAATGTAAAATAAGCAAAATGTATTTATTTTTTTTTTTACAAAATCACACCAGAAAGTTATGAGCAATTATTAGATAAAGGGAATAATACATGTATCTTATTCTCATTATAGGAGAGTAAGAGTAGAGTTGAAGGCAGTGGATACAGGTGTAGGAATAGAGTTAAGATTAAAGAATGGAAGAGAAAATATATCAATGGGGGTTAGTACATGGACAAAGCCAGTGTGCTTTCAGATGTTTTTAAGATGTTTCTTGAAAAGAAAAGTAGAATTAATGGTAGATAATGCAGCAGGAAGTTGATTCCAGACTTTACCTACGGTGTTAGCGAAAAGAGAATCACCAGCTTTGTTATTAGCTTTGCTGGATAAAACTAGGAGCTTGTTAGCAGAGCGTAATGTAGGTAGATTATTGTAAGGAGTAATAAGATTAGACAAGATAGGAGTGTTGTTAGGAGGTGTAGAATCTTTTGTGTTATAAGCAATTGTTGAAAGAGTATATGGTTTTGCAGTTCTAGCCACCCTAGTTGTTTGATGTTAAGACAGTGGTGAGTTTTAAAGGCGGAACTTGTGATAAATCTAGTTATGCTATTATAACATATGGAGAGCTTAGTGAGGTTGCTTTTGGATAGATTGGTATATATGACAGAGGCATAAAAGAGGGTGGAAATGAGGTGGGTCTGAGCAATTGTTTTCCTTGCAGAGGGGGTAAGGAAGGTTTTTATTCTGTAGAGTGAGCCAAGTTTTCTGTTAACAGACTTAATGGTGGCGTTTATGTGTTCATCAAAATTGAGATGATTATCGATAGTTACCCTAGTAGACGGGTTGTAGTGTCTGGGAAGATGTTGGTACCATTGTTAGAGGTTATAGAGAAGAAAGGAGTGGCTGATTTATGAGTAGGAGTAAAAAGCAATAGCTTTGTTTTTTTGGGGTTTAAGAGGAGGCAGTGTTGCATAAACCAGTTTTCAACATTCTGAAAAACAGTTTGTGTGAGGGAATGGAGAGAGGGTATATCATTGGCTGTACATATTAATGTGGAGTCATCTGCATATTGAATGCAGGTGGCTTGGGGTATGTTGATGTGTAAGTTGTTAATAAATAAGGAGAAGAGTAGGGGACCTAGGATGGAGCCCTGTGGGACTCCAATGTTTACAGGAAGTAGTGAAGATAGACTGTTCTGCCAAAGTACTGCTTGCTGTCTATTTTCCAGATAGGATCTGAACCATTGTATGGCTTGGGGATTAAGAGAATGAGCCTTAATTTGTTAAGCAGCAGGTTATGGTTTACCATGTCAAAGGCTTTTGACAGGTCGATAAATAGAGCAGAAGAGAAAGACTTGTTGTTGCGATTCTTGTATATAGAGTCGGTAAAGGATAGAAGGGCAGTAGATGTACTGTGAAATGGCCTAAAGCCATGTTGGCAGTTAGCCAATAGGTTATTTTGTAGTAAGTGGTTAAGTAGCTGCTTGTGAATACATTTTTCCATTATCTTAGCTAAGGGGGAGAGTAAAGCAATAGGGCGAAAGTTAGAAAGTTCTGTAGATGGTCCTCCTTTATGTAAGGGGATGATATGAGATACCTTCCATAAAGTAGGGATTCTAGCTTCAGAGATAGTTCTGTTAATAAGGATAGAAATGGGATAGTCTATGACTTTTGCAACTATTTGTAGGTATTCAGAAGGGAGTCCGTCAGCAGAAGGGGTGCAAGGTTTTAATTTTTGAAGAAGCTTACAGATGACAGCTGTAGATACTGGTTGTATCTGAAAGGTAGATGATGTAGGATTGCAGGTATGTGTTTGGGATGCAGCAATGGGTGGTAAAGAATTAGCCAGGGTTTTAATGGCTTCTGTGAAGTAGTTATTAAAGGCGTCAGGGATCAGGTTGGAGTTACTTTTGTTGAAACCGATTGGGTCTGGAGTAGTAGTGTGACCTGGCTGAAGGAGTTTGTTTATGGCAGACCAGAATTTTTGTGGAGTTTGTTGATTGTTTTTTTGAAGATGTAGGTAGTAGTCTTTTTTGTCTCTAAGAATATCTTTCTTTGTAGCATTTCTTAACTGTTTAAATTGGAGATAGGTTGAAGGACATTTGGTAGATCTCCATTTGGCCCAGACTTTATTTCTGAGTAGTATCTTTTGTCTGGTTTGTGGTGTGAGCCAGGGAGCAGATTTTGATTTTATTCTAGTGGAGCGATAGGGTGCGTGGGAGTCTAGGATTTGAAGAAAGTTAGTAGCAAGTAGAAAAAAAGAACAAGATCAGTGTTCACTCCAGTTACAGAATATTTTTCATAATATTGTATTGTTTCACTTAGTTTAACAACTTGATTAGAAATTCCTTTCCCACGTTAATCTCTATTCATGCCATATTTAATATTCCACTTATTTTTCTTATTTTCTACCTCCCTCTATTACATAATATTCTCAATTATTCTACTGTTCAGCTTTTCCTTTCTTTTCTCCCATCTCCTCCACTTATCTCTTGTAGGTTTTGTTTTACATACAGTTTTGTGTTTTTTCTGCAGTCACAATCTCTCACACCTTTCAACCTCTTAGAACAAGAAATCTGGAAAGCGCCTAAAATAATCGAAGGACAATGGCCCAAAAATAGGGACAGATCTTGTTCTTCTAAGGTTAGAATATTGCTACATTAAAATAATTTATGTTGGCATGAATTTTCTGAACTACATGAAGTCTGAAACTCAAATGTATGCCATTAATTAGTGACTTCAATCCTCAGTGATTTTCCAGAAAACCACAAATTTTATGAGGGACAGACCTAAAATATGAAGCAATATGTGGACAATCAGTGAAAATCTGGGCAGTTGAGCAGTATGCCATCCATTCCCTCATCTTTCAAAATGTAGCATATAGAAGATGATGTAATTTTCTGTCAAATTTAAAGAGCAAAATGTATATACTTGTACAGCCAAAAGGCTGCAGTGTAATTCCTAAACCTCTGCTGAAAATAGACTTTATCTTAGTATGACACCTTAGTCACCAAAATACAAATAAAGTTAATAAATAAATACATAGCTAAACAAGTAAAATAAAACACTTAAAATCATTGTTCAGTATCACATTTTGTTTCTAGTATAAGTAGGTATTTCACTAGTTCAGATTACCTGTTTTTTCAAATGGATTTATTGCCAGAATATCACCAGTGCTATTTTCTGAGGTGGCCTGCAATGGCATATATAAGAAAGTTATGTACCTTATTCACATTGCCTGCAAAGAACATAAGGCATTAGATCTGACTACTGAACCATCAGTATATAGTTTTTTGGACTTATATACAAACCACAGACATGAAATGTATCAGCTAAAAATGGAGTTACAAAATGAGGCATATCCTTAACTGTATCAAACAGTAATTGTTCTTTACAGTTCATTCTCAAAACTAACCAGAGAATTTCAGGACAGTTTATCAGAATTAATAGATGTGCAAACAGAGTAAACAATGACAGAAATAACATCATTTAACTTCTTCTTCTTCTTTCGGCTTTCCCCGGTTAGGGGTTGCCACAGCGGATCATCATTTAACATTAGCTTTTTAATTAAGTATATGCTAGCAAAAGAGCTCTCTGTGTGATTAAAAAGGGGCCTACTAAGAAAACTGATAAATATAAGCAAACAAAAGAAATATGTACCCGACACTGGAGTTAAATAAACAGTATTTTTCCTGTTATGGAGTATCTGATTTTTGTCTACAGAGTTCTAACACGAAGACAGACTATGGATGATAGTCAAAGTACAATAAATAAATAAATAAAAGTCAGAAGAAATACTACAACCCTAACAATGACACTGTTGGTAAATACTAAAAATGACCACAGATGCTCCTTTACATATTACATACTAATACATACACACATATATATATATATATATATATATATATATATATATATGTGTGTGTGTGTGTGTGTGTGTGTATATGTATATTGTTAGTTGACACACTACCACTATGTATGCTGATGTGTACTTTCTTTCACATTCCTGTGCTTAATCGAAGACTGTACATCTATCACTTATTTCGAACCCACGGTGGTGGTACTGCGGTAGCATTGTCGCCTCACAGTAAGATGCTGTCTGGTTCGATTTTCAGCTAGAGCGTCTTCTGCGTGGAGACATGCGTGAATGGGCGTACCTTCATTGAAGGTTGTGCATCAGGGCTGGTAACTTGGCACGTAAAAATCAACTACCAATCATTAGCAGACTGGAGTTCCGCTGTGGCGACCCCTAACCGGGAAAAAGCCGAAAGACACATCAACCTCTATCACTTATTTCAAGTAGAACACATAGTGCTTTAAAATGGGTACTGGCTAAAATGATACACATCTTCCATAATACATGTTTCTAAATGGTAGTGTAATATGTACTATAGTGCTTCTATAAAGCCACTACCCCATCCAAGATCAGTTCCCAGCCTAGGTGCATTCACTATCTAACCTCATTTCAGTTAACTCTGTTTGCAGACAGCTTTCTATTTTAGAAAAAAAAAATATGTCTCTAGGAATGGAAGACAGCATATTTTACAAAAGTTGTACAGTGGCTCTTTTAATAAGGATGCCTCTCCCTTAAATTTTTTATCTCTTTACTTCTTGTAGAGCCACCATGGGTTGCCATTATGATCATACAATTTGTTTATAATTATTTGGTACACCATAACTTGGCAAATGAGTCAAGAAACTTTTGCTTTTTATCTTTCTTACCAAAGCTGCCATTGGTCTTTGATTTATAGTACAAAGCAAATGTTACATTTCCTGTACTATGTAGACTGGAAAGATGGTTGTAGAGGAGAGTTACTTCAAAACATTTAAACTCTTTGTTTGTTTGTGTGGAATGGATCTGAATATTAATTTGTCTAATAGTCAGGGTCATGTGGAGTGTAAGAATGTTGGTATGTGAAATGCATTCATTGTGTCCAAATACAGACTAGATGTATATGTAATTCATACAGTAACAGATCATTCCAAATGCTGTGCTGAGACATTAGTAAGATAGCTTCCATAACTGTGATATTTATATATAGTCTACTACAGCAATTTTCTCAAAGAATATCAAATTCAAATGGGTCTAGGTGCTTTTCTAGTAATGCATGCTGTAAAAAGTATCAAGTGTTCAGAACTAGAAATGAGCAAAATTAAAGTGAATAGAAGGGAAAGCTTTAATATTATTAAGAATCAGAACTACTCAACAAATAAAGGTAAATAATATGCTTACCAGTGTGAAGCAGCACAGAATTTGCATTTGTGTTGCTATGCAATATCTGAATAAAGTGATTAGAATATAATGTGATTTATTGCTTACAACTAAGCAGGTGATTATAGCTATGCCAAATGCTAAGAGTCCTTTCTCTATTAGATACAAACCAAGAATTTTGGCAGATATACCTAAATGATGAAGGTTCCCTATTAAAATATAAAACATTAAAATGTTGAGTGCTGACATGCTGAAAAACATTGTTCTACTCCTTTAAACATTTTTGCAGTGCAGTAAACCACCCTATACCCCCTATTTGGAGGGCAAGCCCTCCAAACATAAATATACCGACACTGAGATCTTCATACCTCAGATAAAAGTGAATATTCTGAGAAATTATCTTGGACTTAGTATATGTAAGTCCATTTTTCCGTCCATTCAGTTTCCCTGTTTTAGTGAGTCCCAGTATTTCAAATGGTTACCAATGAAAGCACCAGAATTAGTATGATTAATAAACCTTTAGGAAAATATAAATTAATAAGACTTCCTTTTTTATATACTATCTGCACCAGAGATATTTCAAAGAGAAGTTGTACAGATAACTGAAGGCTTGCGGGGTAAAGTGAACAATACTAATGATGCTCCCGAGTCATGTAAGACAAAATAAGACAATAGACTGCTACAGCTACTGAATATATTAAGACAGTACAGCTGTTCATCATTAGATCATTGTTTCAGTAGCCTAATCAATATGGATTATATCCTGCCAATGATATCACAATCAGCTAGCTTTCAAAGCTTAAGGGCACCTTCCATATGCCCCAACTACTGTACAGCTCAAGAAGAGTAGTATAAAGTCAGAGGTTAAGGTGCCAAACCTTCAGAACATTATTATCATTGAAATCCACTCTTCTCTGCCAGTATTGAGTAATCAGTGGTCATGCAGACCTTCTACAAGGCTGTGTAGATGTTTCCTTTTGAGGAAAATGTTCTACTTTATCAATTTTATGAAGAAATGTTTGCTTATGTCAGAATGTATAATTTAAGGCAAAGACTGGTATTTTTAGTGGCCAGCACTGCAATTGTTACCTGAAAATGAATAGCCCTGTGCCTGTATGCCCACAACCTGTTTTCAGTAATACTTGAATAGTTTTACTAGCATCTCTGAGCCACATATATAGAATTGTGACACTGCTCACTGCCTACCTCTATACTTGTACTATAAACCATATGATAATCATATATAATTGTCTCAGAACCTGGTAAATATCCTTCATCTTAACTACAATATTAACGTTTTCTGCCCTGCTATGTTCCTTCTCTCATTTCCATTTATTTGAATTTCTAATCACTAATCACAAGGTTTATTATCTATTTGACTAACCCAGTAATCTAGATCTTTAAGTGCTCAATGTTCAACATCTACTAAAAGCATAAGTAGTGTAGTAGTTTTCTTTATTTATATTGATGTGCTCAAAAAGCAAATGCATGTGTAATTCTAAATGTATATAATTTAAAGTCATGTATACTACTGAATGCCTGTTAAAAATATTTTTGCAATATGTTGAACCTTGAATTGAAAAGGGTTTTTCACTAAATACAGTTGACAATTGGCTTAGTTTCTGGTGTCATTCCAGGGGATCCAGTACCTGACAGCCTGAGAAGATATGATCGACAGACCACAATGCTTTACTAGAGATGGCCTGCGTCTGTCTCATTTGGGCCACAGGCTTCTGGCAAAGGCCCTTGCCTCCCCCTAGTGTCTTTTTTAGGAAAAATTATGAGGTCGATACTACCAACATAGAAGTTTCAACAAAACACAAATTAAAGGTCAAGCTGCTAAACGCTAAGAGTCTAAACATGAAACTGCACTCATTGAAAGCATTCGTAACCCTGGAAGATGCTGACATTTGTGCAGTCAGAGAAACCTGGTTCAAAGCTGCGGAGAGCACCCCAGCCTTACCTGGTTTCTCATCCTATCATACATTCAGTCCCCAAAATGTGGGCAGCAATGCCAAAGGAGGTGGAGTTTCAATATATATATTAAAGACACACACACCTCCAGGTTGGTCAAACAGTATGATGCACAGGAGACACTCCAGGTGCAGTTAACCATTGACAAGACCACTGTTCAAATTATAGCTTGCTACAGACCCCCAAATTTGACTCAAGATGCCCACTCCACCTATCTGGACCTCTTCAAATCTATCAAGATTCAACCCTTTCCCTGATCCTGGGTGATTTTAATTACCCAACCATAGACTGGAAAAACTACTCATGCCAGAACACAAATGCCCAGAGATTCCTCGATTTTAGCAATGCAAATGCCTTGGAACAGCTAGTCGATACCCCCACAAGAGTTGATAATATCGTGGACTTGGAATTAACCAACATGAGTAACCACTGCAGCTCCGACCATAAAGCGGTCACATTCAAAGTCACCATCTCCCCTGACCCCTCCTTAGCTGGGGTCAAACAAAAAAAATCTCCAAAGCTGATTACAACCTCCTGAGGGATGATATAAACATCTTTAGAGCCCCTCCCCCACTGTAGGAACTAGCACCAATGTCCAAATCCACAACAAAGTACTATATGAGCATTTATATAGATACATGGAATCAGTAATACCTAACAGGACAAAATCATCCTCCGCAAGGAAGAGTAAATCAGTTTGGTGGAAATCTGCAATAAATAAACTATATAACAAATGGAAACAAATTGCTGTCCAGGGCCAAGAAGAAACAAGTGCCTAATTGGAAGCAATCTCTCCCTAGCCTTAACAAGCAAATAAGAGCACTAGTGAAATCCTCTAAAGCCAACATCAAGTCCAAATTGGCCACATCTACTAGAGACAATCATAAGGACTTCTTCACATATGTCTGCATTCTCAAAGGAAGCACCCAAATCTGTTCAGAACTAATGGTCAAGGGCACCACATATACAAATGCTGTAGATACAGCCAATCTACTGGCTGACAGATTAATTGAAACCTTCTCCCCTGTGTCCCCCTCATCAGTAAATCAGGACATCCCCAGTACCTGCCCCCCACTCCTTATCTCTAGGGAACAGGTCATCACTGCCCTCTCAAAGGCAAAAAAATACAGCCTCCATGGGACATGATAACATCCCAGGGTGCATTATACATGAACTCAGGCATGAACATGCAGCACCATTAGGCATCCTATTCAACCAAAGCTTGAGTACCAGCTTTGTCCCAGCTGTGTGGAGGACAGCCACTATCATCCCTTTACACAAAGGTGGAGTGTCCACCAATCCAAATAAATATAGATCCATCAGCCTAACTAGCCTGATTTGCAAGGCCATGGAATGGATTATCATAGACCTCATTAACAGGGACATTGGCAACCTCCAAACACTCGACCCCCCACAGTTTGACTTTTTCAAGGGGAGATCACGTCTGTTAAATCTGGTTGACTTCTGTGAGATGGCCACTAAAGCCATGGACAAGGGAAAGATGGTGCACACCACCTACCTCGACCTGGCCAAAGCCTTTGACACTATTCCCGACTCAGGCATAGTAGATAAACTCTCTCAACTAGGAATCAATCCATATGTTACCAGATGGCTAGTAAACTGGCTCACTGATAGAACCTACCTAATCAAAATGGGGGAAGCCATCTCAAGCAGTAGACCCGTAATGAGCGCATACCCCAGGGATCGGTCTTGGGACCTCTGTTATTTGGGATATACTTCTCTGAGGTGCCTGCCAAAACAAGTGGCTATGGCTGACCAAGTTTGCAGACGACTGAAAGCTGGACACAGTCATCAATTCCCCAAGTGATGTGAGTGTCCTCCAAGAGGGTCTCACCCAAACAAATGACTGGTGCCAGAAACATGGCCTCAAGCTGAATGCCAAAAAAAATGCATTATCATCTCCTTTGGGGAGCATATCATCCCCACATATTATCACATTAATAACAATGTCCTGAGTACACAATCAGTAGTGAGGGATTTGGGCACCCAGGTTGATAGCAACCTGACTTTTGACCACCATGTTGCTTCCATTGTACGGAAAGCTTTCTACATGGCCCACCTCATAAGTAAGCGCATCTCATCCAGGGACAAGGAGGTCATAACATCCCTGTATTCTTCCTTTATAAGGCTAATTATTGAGTGCAATGCCCCCTTCGGCATGTACCTCACAAAGCACATGCAGCAGCTAGAGAGACCACAGAGGTTCCTCACCATGTGAATACAGGGACTCAAACATCTACCATACACAGATAGGCTAAAAGCCCTGTCCCTCTGCTCAGTTTCATACAGACTTCTCAGAGGTAACCTCTGTCTGGTATACAAAGCAATCTCAGACCAGCCTTGATGGGACTGCTGCATATCCGCAAGTCAAGCTTCATTTGAGCAACCCGTATGCACGACCTCAACCTGGTCTGTGATATCAATAGGACTTGGTGGGATAGATTTGTGTCCCAGAGACTCCCCATCTGTGGAATAGACTCCCTCTCCATGTCAAGCAGAGTACCTCATTATCCCTTTTTAAGCTCAACTTGGATAACTGGATGGGAAGCAGAAAATAAACTCCTGGGATTCCACCTGTGTCCCTGCTGGACAGGGGCTTTGGGTGCTGACTTGTCTAAACGTGGGCTAAACTCTTGGCTAGGCTTATAAGGGCCTCAGGGCCAGTAGTCTAGTCACCTCCTATGATCCTATGGAATAACCCAGTAAACAAAGGCAAAATAAAACAAAATAGTTTTAATTAAGGATCCCTGTTTGGGAAAATCTCTTTAAAATATTACATTTTGTGAGAAAGAGCTTTACTTTTTTGTAAGAAACTATTCCTTCCCACATCCACAATGAGAAAACGGCTGTACAGAAGTCTTCAGTGTTCAAGCTAGCTTCTTCTTTGCTGCAGTCACTGATGAATGACTGCTGTGGCCATTTCAAGTACCTCTCACTCTCTGTGATGTAGCTCATTAAGAAGCTGCCTTCAGCTGTTCATCTGTTCTTATTGGGCAAGGGATTACCTTACTTGTTGGTGTTGCAGTAGGTAGAGGATGGTGCTCTACCACAAAGCCATCTGAAAGAGCTTGATTCCCAGGGAAGAACCTTTCTTGAGTCAATCTTTTTCTGGGGAGGGGGTCTCACAGAAAATGAAAACAGGCAGGCATTTTTCTTCTCCTATTTCATATAGGATGGGTAATAAAGTCTGGCTGGGTTTTGATAAGGGATTCTTTCAAGCCTTTCTATCTTTAAATTCTGTCTCTTCCTAATATTTTAAAAGAAAAAAGATTTTTCTTTCTCTCAGATTCTGACTCTCTGACTGAGGGACAGGAATTATATTTTGGCTGTGTTTTTCAAGTGTCTACATCCCAGGAAGAGGAATCAAGAATCTCAAGAAATGTTTTGTTCAGATTCCCACCCCCATAGAGTTATCTTTTTTATACTATAACCAGAAGGAACATGTTTCAGTAGGAGCAAAAAGAAATTTAAGAATCCCAGCAGAGATATTACAACTTAATATTGGTAGATTTTTCACAGCCTGCAGTTTTCCCCCAGTCTAGTTATCAATAGGGAATGCATTCTTGGCAGTTTGCAGTTTGTCTGGCAGTCACCATCCTTTCCCCAAAAAGTCTGATAATTTATAAAAGGCCACTCAGATCCACAATTTTTTCTTTCAAACCCCAGATCATACCCTACAGTGATTTCTTTGTCTGAACCATCTTCTAGCATCTTCTAGCAAACATCTTTTGAATGCTATCCCTGTTCCTTCTGACAAAGCAGGGAAACCATTTGATAGATTTGGAAAAAAAGGTTATTCTTCTTTTACCTTAACCTTCAGAATAGCGAATTGCCAGGCGTGCATGTCCAAGTTTTTGCTGCCTTCTTTTGATAATATGAGGAAGTTAATTGCTGATTGCTCTTCCTAAGAAGCGGAGACATTTTTGAATTGTTTAATATTATCTGTGTCTGGAATAACCAAGCACTCTCTAAAATGTTATTCTGGCACTGCTGATGATGTATGTGGAGCAGCTGCTACTGGTCAGTGATGAGAAGTTTTCCCTGGTTATATTCCCAGAATTTACAAGAGGATGTCAAAACTATGATTCTGAATAATCCCGTGCATAAAGACGTGCTATGTAGGTCCATCTGTTCAGATCTAAATTTTTTGATGAAAGCAGGAAGTTAATTTGGGGAGTCTCTCAGATTTTTCAACCTTCCTTGCCGAAATATAATAAGAACATTCTTTCTATTTCAGGATTCTAGTTGAGAACACTAGTCTTTTAACAGCTCAGTTAATAGGCAGAAGATTAACAAGCATGTTACCAACACCTACAACAACATTAATAATAGCAGAGAAAAGATTTTACCTTCATATACAATTGTATTAATGACAGAGAATCAAGGCAGGGTAAAATAAATGCTAGAAGAAAAACAAATCATGCAATAAAATTGGTAGAATAAACAGTGTAGATGGTGTAGAACTGCAGAAAAGTGACAATGAGAATCCATCATATTACCAAGTATAGGAATCAGCAGTCTGAAGCTGTCAATATAAAATCCACATCCCAAGTACAAGGATCAGCAGTCTGAAGCTGTTGATATCAGATGAACATCTTTGATTCTCTGTGAATAAGGAGAGCATGATCAGTTAAACAAAAGAAAGTTAAGCTTTAAACTCAATGCAGAAAAATGTATTATGATCCCTTTTGGTAAGAGTATGTCCCGCTAACTAACACATCAATAACAACGTCCTAAGTATGCACTCGGTGGTGACAAACCTGGGCACACAGGTTGACAGCAACCTTACCTTTGATCACCATGTCTCCACAATGATAAGAAGGGAATTCTGTATTGCTCATCTCATAAGTAAGGGCATTGCTTCCAGAAGCAAAGAAGTTATAACCTCCTCGTACTCTTCCCTCATCAGGGCAGTAATTGAGTACAATGCCCCTTTTGATATATACCTTTCCAAGCACCTGCAGCAATTGGAGAGACCACAAAGGTTCCTCACAAGGAAAATTCAAGATCTTCAGCAACTGTTCTATGTGGATCGTCTGAAATCACTGTCATGTTATTCTGTTTCATACAGACTACTCAGAAGTGATCTCTGCCTTGCGTATAAGGCAATCTCTGACCCTGTTTTATTGGAAATGCTGCATATCCGTAAGTCAAATGGTACACAGGTTACTCACTCTAAAGACCTTAACCTGTTATGTGACATTAATGACACCTGCTGGAGGGACAGATTTTTATCTCTCAGAGGTTACTACACCTTTGAAACAGACTCCACTTCATGCCAAACAGAGCACCCCATTGCCCTCTTCAAATGCAATCTGGACAACCGGATGGGTAACCATAAATTCACCCCTGGGGGTTCCACCTATGTCCCTCTTGGACAGGGGCAATAGGTGCTGATCGTGGAAATAAGGGTAGAACTTGAATAGGCTTGTAAGGGTCCTAGGGCCATTAGCTTAGTAACTTCCTACGGTCCAAATGTGTTTCTTTAAGATCAGACAATAAATATAATATTGTAATAAAAAGCAACATAAGAAATTAGTCTTACATGAAGAAGACACTTTTGTTTTATCTTCACCAGTATCTGAGCAAGCAAAAATAAAAAGATAAAGGATAATGACCAGTTATTCTGAGAGTTTCTAATGCATCCAAATCTGCCCTTGGATGCTTAGCTTTTACATTTGCACTTATTTCTTGTCTAAAAAGGCCAACATGCCAGTTGCCCTCCCCATTTATAAGTTTCCCTTAGCTCCAGGGGAATATATACTCCAGCAGACTCAGTCTGCTATCCATGAACCCTGAAATCCAGGTAAACAAACAATCTCAGTTTGTCATGCTTCCAATGGCAGCAATTTATAATCCTTTCCTCCTTCTACTATGTCAGGTGAATAATTAATTACTGTATTTATTTGATTTGTAAACCAGGTAAGTGGACTAGTTATTGATTGACCCTTTTTAGAAATGGCCCGGGCCACAGACAGAACAATTACTGAAATACTTCAATGTGAATATCATCTTATATTCGACATTGTTACAACTGGATTAATGCCCATTACACAGGTTAAGTAAAGCTAATTTACAGTGTTAATGACAGTTATTGAAGATCACACTATTTTAAGTTTATTTCAAGAGTAATGGTCAGCCAGTGAATTACAGGCATAGTAGCTATCTAGATGAGCAAAATGAAGACAGATATAAAAATTGAACATAATAAAAACAGGAAATGAATAATTTAAAGATTTCATATGTGCACAGTATATAATAAAATCAGGAAATGAACAATTGATAGCTTTCATATTTACATATTTACCATCTGGTTTTACATTTCTGTAGAAAAGTGAAGAAATTAAAAATTACTTATGTGAATAAATTACATCTTACATGAAGTTGTAATCATCACCCATACTCTGTGCAACTAAATGTAGGTGTTATCACATTATCCATTATCTTTGCGGCAGTGACATTTGCTAGCTTCATTTAGATTATGTAGCAGTTTCTTTCTAAAGATAGCATAGCTCATTTTTTCCTGAGGTTTAGTCAAAGATAGTTCTGGTTTGCTAGAGCACCTTTTATAAATGTTTTTCTCAACAGTTTTTGAAAGAATTTGTGGTCTATATTAAGTGAAAGACTCTTACAAGTTTGCTCTTTTATTGAAATCAGAAATCCTTACCATCAGCTAGTGTTTTAACGTTGGACAGTATTTGCTGTGAAGGATTTTATGAGTCACTATGGACATGAGAAGTGTTGCCTGAGCTGGGCAATGATGTTCTTTATTTCAAAATAAAATAGTACATTGACAGTTTGTTAAATGCAGCTTAAATTAGTTGAATGTTTTAACTGTATGCAATGTAGTCAAATAAAGTCCATAAGCTTGAATAAATCTTCTCCACAATGTATCTTAAAGCTTGTATGCCTTTGGTCACAAAAGTGTTCATGTTTTTCAAAATACTGTTCCTTGCTACATCATCTGCTGGCTGCCTATGGTAGTTGTATCTCCATCTTCTTAGTCTCTCTCTCTCTCTCTCTCTGTACGATGAAATTTTTGTTTTCTGTGGTCACATCCAAGTGGATGACAATTTGACTGAAACTGACAATCAGTACATCGATTTCTGAAAACTTCTCACTTTCTTTACATTATATATTTCTATGTGGATTGATGACCTTTGCATAAAATAGAGGAAGACTGGTTGTGTGTGTGAGTGTGTGTGTGTGTGTGTGTGTGTGTGTGTGTGTATGTGTGTGTGTGTGTGTGTGTGTGTGTGTGTGTGTGTGTGTGTGTGTGTGTGTGTGTGTGTGTGTGTGTGTGTGTGTGTGTGTGTGTGTGCGTGTGCATGCGTGTGTTTGTGTGAAAGCTTTATCACTCCCTTCCATATAAGAAGAGGTGAGCAATTTCTAAAATGTACAATTTGGTTACTGGTGTCAAATGAACTGCCTCTAACTCACATATCATTGCTGAGATGTACAATATTCGTCAATGTATTATGGCATTCCTGCTTATTGTTTTTTGTTTTTTTTTTTGCTGACTTTGTTTTAAAAGACTGGAATTGCTCTTATGAAGCAAAACATTTTGTAGCTGGTGCATTTTTATTGAGAAGGCTCTGGTCTTTTCTTCTTTCCGTAGATTCCATAAACGCAGGCTGCTCCTTTCAGGAAAGCTCTCATCTTCATTGACAAAGAAACCTACCACCATCTGGATTGTAAACAGACAACTGCATTAGCCATGTCACAGTAACTGTGGATGTGCAGTCATTTATGTAATACATTTATATCTTTTAGGCATTAGTAGTAGTAGTGTTCTTATTGTCTTATTTAATGTGGTTTACAGTTTCACACTTGCCTTGCTGGTTGTGAAAAAGGATTCTTGAAAAATAAACTTAATCCCATTCTCTGTAACTGCTGCTTTTTTTTCTAGGTGCCTTCCCCCTCTACCTGCTGACTGTTGAGCCACCTCCTATCAGATTCAGGTCCACTTAGACCCATTCATTCCCTAGAGGTGAGGGGCATACCTTTAGACTCACTAGCGTAAGAGACATTCAGAAGGGCTGTAATTCAGGCAAGCACTGTGGTGGTGGTACTTTTGCTGGCATCCTGACAACGAGAGCTATTTTTATTTAAGGCCCTTACGCCTTGTCTTCAGTACTGAAATGGGCACTTATGTTATGTAGTCAAATGGTGTAGCACCAGCTATACCTTTCTATCAGCTCATGTGTGCTCCTTAGTGCTGCTGACAATGGCTACCATTAATGGCTTGGGTAGCTACAGCCATGTCATTCTGTGCACTGGACCCAACACACCCATATGACTCTGTTCTCTACCCTCCAGTAGTGACGGGGTTGGGATTTAGATGGAGACCGACTTCTCGCCCCAACGATAGTGATGCCCATCATCCCATCTGGGCCTTCAGGCACCAAAGCCACAAATCGAACCTAAATCACCTGAACTGTAATCAGGACTTTTTCCCCTCTATGCCCATCATCCCAGCAGTGTGACTACATTCTCTATAACATTTGATTTCATGCCTACTTTTAAAATACAAATTCCTTTATCCAACTAAAGCTGTAAAAGATTAGATTACCAGATTCTTAGCAGAACTACTGAAGACACTGGTTATGCATATGGTTTAGACTGTCTGGATTCATGCTATGTTGCCTACCAGTAAACGTATAAAGTTTGCAAATGAATGGCATCAGTATTCCCATTTCTATTCTGCTGTCACTTATCAGGATGCCTCAAGTTACTGTAATTCTTAAGCCAGGCTTTATTGGCTGCAAGTAATTAAATATCTGCCAGCAACCATTAGAATGTGCAGTCACACCAAATTATTTTCTTGCAGGAGCTGTCAGTCCTTGGCAGCTGCTAGTCTCCAAGGGCAAATCCTTCCATATGTGCTGAAACAGTCACTTTCTAGCTTTGCATTTGTTACTTCTTAAATCATAATTCTTTCTTTCATTCTAGTATTTGGTTCTCAGTTTTCAGCCTGTGGTGACTAGGCCATCAGCTCTAAGTTATATATTATGTTGAAAACTTTCTTGAAAAAGGCAATTTGATTTCCTTTTCAAGGGGATCTAGTCTGGAACAGGCAATGATTGCTGTGTACTTATTACAAATATATTCATAATTTCAGTTGTTCACAGTGCCCTTTTCACATTGCTTACTGCATGTAATTACCTGGCACATGTTATGCTTGTTTTAAATGGACTACATTAAATCATCTGAAATGTAATCAACAAATAGATCTTATAATTGTACAAGGCAGCTTTTCAAAGGGAGTGTTACACCATGAAATTTGTAACTTTGATTATAGGTAATAGATTGTATTTAAGTTAGCAGGGTAGCCAAGAAACCCCTTTAAGACCCAGAAAAGTCTTTAAGAACATTAAACTGATGCCTCTGATGCTGTGTTGCAGCTCTAGGGGTACATTCAGTAACTTTTTAGCAAAAAGCAAGAGTGATATGCATGCTGTGTTCAAAGAACTAGCAATACAGCCTCCTTAGTCCACTAACAAAATACCGAGCTGGCTAAACATTGAAGAATTACAGTAAACCATGTACCCAGCGTTTCTAGGCTTTTTGATTATGTATCAGTTTAAGAACTATGAAGGGCTTAAGCAAGCAATTTTCTCTACTCCTAATAAACTTCTGCAGCCTGATACAGCTCTGGAGTATATCTGATTCATTATGTAAAATCTGGAAATAAATCTCAGGAAGTTTACAAATGTAAAACATCTGTCTAGAGCCCTCACTATGTATAAAACAAATCACTACAAAGGGGCACTCAAGGTGGCACAATGACCTGAAGTAATGCTGCCCACATCTATGTCCATGCCAGAGACACTGATCAGAAGAAAAATGGTGGCATGCATACACATGGTGCATAGGGCAGTGGGCCATTACATACAAAAATCCATGCAGTAATCCCAGGCATGATGCTGAAAGAACAGATCACTAGAGCTGCAGCTGAGATATGTTACAGCACACCAAGCCTGCTTATGGTTTACAGGACTCACGCAAATGAGCTTTTATGTAGGAAAAGCACGGCTAACACATTCAAAACAATGAACACAAGGGCAGCGCCTGACACTGTGTTGTAATTTAGTACCATCCATCTACCAAATAGTTATAGGGCACACAGACCCAGGATGCAGAACAGTGCACCAAGGCTGATGTCAAGCTTTGTGAAGTGTAAAACAAACACCAAAAACATGCAGCCTCAGATAGAACAAGCACACAAACAGCTGTAGAAATTCTGCCCAGCAGAAATAGTTGAAAGAGATATACCGCTACATATGGCACACACAGACACAGATATAGGCAGAAAGACACATGCGCAGACAGACAGACACATACATATATGTGTATGCACACATTCACAAGCATTCACACACACACACATACACACACACACACACACACACACACACACACACACACACACACACACACACACACACACACACACACACACACACAAAGGAAAAAGACACTAAGGGTATGCAATCAAACTACTGTAAATCTTTACCACCATTGATGGAGAACAGCTGTTATGAAATTGCTCAGCATTTGTAGATCAAACATGCAGCAGGAAAGCTCATCAAGACTCCATAGCATACAGTAATAATGACTTTGACCATGGAAAACATGTCCATAATGAGATGCAGCTCTTACCTAATATGCAGATTTATATGTCAAAAGAACAAAACTATAAGCACCGCAATCATTACGAATAAAACCAATACATTAAGAATGCTATAAAGCACACAAAAAAATCTATCATTAAAAATAAATGAAAAACAGGCAACAAAAGTTTTTCCAAGTCAGCTTCCCCATCACGCTCCATATGGTTGCACTTCACCCACCTTTATTCTAAAATACTAATTCCTCTGTTGCACAGCTGTGGAGAAATGTGTGTGTGTGTGTGTGTGCGTGTGTGTGTGTGTGTGTCTGTGTGCGTGCACACGCGCAGGTGTGTACATGTTTGCAAGTGTGAATGCCTTGCCTGTCTTCAGTGTCTGGGTGTACATGCTGACATGTGCATCCTAACCACAATCACTATTATTTCCAGATTAGCTGTTATATAGCATGACAGACTGGAGATTTCTATCATACTGCACAGGGCTGTTCCCACCAATTCTACCCATAACATCATATATGCTACTGGCTGCCATCTTTATAGGATCAACATTTTTTTGCAAATTTTTACATGTTCCCATCACATCAAGTGCCTGTACAGAACAGAGCACACATAGTTCTCACTGTCATCTCTACAAGGTTTAAATCTTTTGAAAAAAATGACTGCATGTTTTTTATAAGCAGGTCAAATGTGCTGCCATGCTGTGTACCCTGAAGCTCATGTAGCTTTCTTACTTCTATCCTCGAAGTCCAGATCACATTACCTCTGTCTCATCCACTGCCATGCAAACACACTTGCAGGTAGAGATGACTATGTTTTGTGTGTATGAGTGTGTGTGTGTGTGTGTGTGTGTGTGTGTGTGTGTGTGTGTGTGTGTGTGTGTGTGTGTGTGTGTGTGTGTGTGTGTGTGTGTGTGTGTGTGTGTGTGTGTGTGTGTGTATTTATGTTGCTGGACATGTTATGACCCCAACCTATGTTCCTTGTGCCACACACAGTGTGGTGCATAAGCTGTCATGCTCTGTGTCCATGTAATTTCTAAGAAACGTTCAGTGCATATCTACTAATGTAAGGTGTGAAGGCTGCCAGCCTAGCCAGATAGAATTTTATAGATAATTCTGTCATTTGTAAATATTAATGTAAGCCACAGGCTTGTTGTCTTAAATGGAAAAATAGGGTTACATGTGGAAATGAAAACAAATGTAACAACAGTGCACTCTGTGGTAAGGAAGCTAAGTCAAGCATTTTATGACTGTCTTTGATCTTTAAAGTTGGCTCTGGCCAGTCTAGTTGAAGGAATTCTTGCTATTGTTTTAAGGAAAGATTTAAGGGACAGAATTTGCACGCATAAAAGTCCTTAATGGTTTTGCTTCCTGACCTGGTGTGAGCTTACTAAAGAATGTAGCCTGTTAGCCTGGGAACCCCAGGAAAGTGTGAAGAATGATGTAATGTGAACCAGGAATGTGATTTTAAAAACAGAGAGCATCAGAGAGCATTAAGCATTTTTGTATTGACCACCCAACTCAGCACTGCTTGTGTTCTATATGTAAGTTTATCTTAGACTTGTGTTTTCTCTTAGAAATAGCTAGAAACTAGAAAGATTAGACTGTGTTTTTCTGTGATGTTAGAACTGTACTACTGAATTATTTTAAGTATTTCTCAGTGATCTCTGAACTCCTGCCTAGCACTGTGTAGTAAGAAGTATTGTCTTGTGTTTTTATTATTTATTATTAAATATTTTAAAACCTTTCAACTGTGGCTGTTTTCTGTAGATATAAGTTAAGCTCTAAGAGTACATTGCATGTATATAGGGATCCTGTACCAAGTCACACTAATAAGCCTTGACTGTTTAGTTATACTAGCAATTGGATAATAATATTGCACAGTAATAATTGGACACCTTTTTAAGGGCCTTTGAGTAGCTGATAAATCTTAGCTGAGTGGTGGCAGTGATTCCTACCATATAGTCTGGGTAAAAGGGGCACAGCTGGAGAACCTGTGCCAGCCTTCCCCTGGAGTGTCTGTGTGGTTGTATAAACTCTTATCTCAAAGTGTGTGTGTGTCAGCTACTTGGGCAGGGACAAGACGCACTGGTTGGCCAGAGTGGGTGCTGGAGGTTTTAGCTTGCACACTAGGCTGAGATCTGGACCCTATAGCTGTGCCAGTGGGGAGTCTTATTGGGGACATGGAGAGCAAGGGAGCGACCAGCCCCGGACTGACCGTGATCTCTGTGTGCTCTTAAGGGAAATTGCACCTTACTGTGGGTATTTGTTATCCTTTCCTCCTATATGAGACACCCCTCACTGGTGTTAGTGGTGAGGATTGAGGCTCCTTGATTGCTGGGCCAGGGCACGGGCCTCACACAAGGTATACTTGCTGTCAAGAAGGATGTGTTGCCATATGTGTTCTCTTACTGGGACAGAAGTCCGTTTGTGGCACAGCTTGGTACTGTCACAATGCACCATGCACAGAGCACTCCCACTGTGCTTTGTATTTCTTATTGTGGCCACAGCTTGCTTACTGTCAGATAAGCAGTTTTGTTTTTAACTGTATACATGATAGAAGAGTATAACCTGTTTTTGAGGCTATTTTCCTTCAAAATGTGCCAAAAATAATTGACTGCATTTGTGTATGTATTGTTTTGCTTTCCTATGCTGTGATATTATTCCTGAACTTGGTATAAACAACTTGAAAACATAAATTCCCTCTAGCTTGAGCCTTTTCTACTGATGTAGATTGTTTGATGATTATAATTTTTAACTTCAAATAATTTTTACAGTAAGCATTTTTTGGAAAATCATTTAAAGCCACCCTGTCAGGATAATTTTCTGTTCCCCAAAGCAGAACTATGCATCATACAACCTACTTCTTTCTGTTCTGGCAGTTTAGTACATAATGTTAAGACTATAATAATGAGTTTTATTTTTTTTTTGTACTCCTGGGATTGATTGCGACTGTCTGGAACACATCCCTTTAATATGCAGCGATTCCTGATCATTTCTGGAAAGAGGCAGTTGTGCCTGATGGATTTGAATGATAAATAAGTAAAAGATCTTTAACTTCATGTTTAACTCAACAAATGTCCAAGTAGCTGCTATATGGTTTCAGAAAACTTTTTTTTTAATTTTTACTGGTTTATTTTGGGCAGGTACATGGGCTGGGCCACTGGGACTGTTTTTCAGCCATCTCCTAGTTACAATAATCAGAATGTTTTAGGCATATATAAAACAAACAATAAGTAAGCAACATTGTACATTTGGTTTAAGGATAGAAACAGTCATAACTACATCTAATCAACTATTCAGAGAAAGCTATAATATTACGTAATAGTACATCTCAACACAGCACAGAACTAGGGTTTCTAAGAAGACTGCATAGCTGTGCTAAATAATCATAAACAACTAAGTAGAGATCATTATCCGCTTTATTAAAAAAACATCAAATAATAACACATGTTAAAAAAAAAAATTTTAAATACCAAAATCTAACCATGTGATTAATCAAACAATTAAATAATCAATCAAATATTTAAACTAACAGAACTTAAAAAATGACTTTGTAAAAATATATATCTATGTAAATAAATATATATAACATATTAGGAAACATATTAACTAAAATGAGAATAGAGACTAATTCCCTTCTTTTATAATATTTAATTTTTCGTTGTTTTAATGTAGATTATTAGAAACTTTATGGATGATTTATTTTTATAATCAATGGTGATTACACAATACTGTTAATTTTTTTTTTATATTAATATATTTTCAGATTATTTAAAAATTACTATAAAAGGACATTTAATAATGGTTACCTACATTACATCTATTTATTTTCCATTACTAAATTCTCAAATTGATGTATTGTAACAAGATGAATGTTAATTTAATTTGTTCACTTGAGATGAGCTCTGATTGTCAGGCCATTCAAAATATTATCAAGAATCAAAAGAATGGTCTTAATATAAAAAGGATTTTGAAATCAATCAATTGTAACACCAGTGGAGTTATTTATATTGCCTTATGTTCCACTTGTACCGCATTCTACATAGGGATGACCCACACCAAATTTAAATAAAGATTAGAAGAAATATATATGCATCAAATCTAAAGATGAAAAGAATGTTTTATTTAAGCATTTATTAATTTATTTATCTTTAGTTAAATTTCTTTTCTATACTTGAGGTGGTCAGAAAGATATGAGAGATAAATAAAATTAAAATCTGATATAGCCCCAGGTCTCAATGAGACCATTAATATTAAGTGGTAAATTAAATATTAATTAATATGTTATATATATTTATTTACATAGATATATATTTTTACAAAGTCATTTTTTAAGTTCTGTTAGTTTAAATATTTGATTGATTATTTAATTGTTTGATTAATCACATGGTTAGAGGATAATAAACCTGTATGTTTTCTTGGTTTGAGTTTCATTTGTTTTATAAGTAGAGATCATAGCACAAACAGACACATATTTGTATTTCTGAGAGCTAGATGAGGAAGAAAAGGAAGATGAGGAAGGTAACCTCTTAAATAAAGCAGGTCAACACAGCTGCTAGACTATGAAGAAGGACAAAGTAGCAGTTTCACTGTACATAGTGCAGAAAGCATGATAATGCAAATAAGAGACACAGCAGGGAGCATTAGCTGTTTGCAGTACTGCCAGGCTGCTGCTGCACACTCCTAAGGAAAACTAACTTGAAAGACTGTGAATGGGTTCATTAAAAAGAGTGAAAAGCGGACTACAAGAAAGCACGAGAAGGGGTATAACGAGCAGAGGAACACACTTTAGGATTACTGTAATTTAAAGTAAGGTTGGGAAAGTAAGACGCTTCCTTGTTGTGAGGAAAGGCTGATATTTAATGTGTAGAGAGAGAAAGAGAGAAGAAATGAAGAGAGGGTGAAAGGAAGAAAAAATGAGGAATGGAGGGGGGTGAGTGGACATTGGGGAGGTACAGACACATATAGAAGACCGAAGACAAGCCGGAATAGATGTGGACACACAAGGGTGGGGGAAGACATGGGAGACACATGAACAGACAGAAGGTAGATAACCGGCTGTTGACAGGATGCTGTAGAACTGCTAACTGTCTAAGGGCTACCTTACAGATCCCAGTAATTGGTGCTCTTGGGTTCAGGTGATTAGTGGCATGGACCATATCCATCCCTGGTGGCCTGGTAACATCAGACAGCCAGTCCATTAACTCTGCTACCTGCTGCAGGAGTGGCTACTGTATGCTGTCCCAGTAGGTCTTTCATTGTCCAGTTAACTGATGATCTTTTACATGCTCCAGTTCTGATGAAGCCAGGGCCAGCAACCGGAGTCAGTTACCTGCGAAGAGTGGGCCAGAACCCTCCCCAGATGTGCTTCAATCCCACACAGTAGCCTCAACTGCAACCTCAGCTGGAGCAGCAATGAGCCATGGCTGACATGCAGGGTGGAACATGGTGACCTGCAGAAGAGAGATAAAATAAGTGTGACATTAGTGATGAGTTCTCAGAAGTGTTACAGCAGATATAATCCAGGAGAAGACATATGATGTGGCTAACCCTGCTATATCTGTAATCTTCCTACCTCCTCTAATAACTAGCAGTTCTTTCGTTATGTTCTGTCTGTGCTGAAAGGTAAAAGGGATATGCGAGCAATCTCATATCACATATAGGTTTGCCTGAGTTATAGATTACAATGCTAAACTACAGCTCCTCATACAGGCATGCACATAGGTTCATAGGTGAGTACTAGGCTAACGATCACCAGGTCCCTTATAAGCTTGGCCATGCAACCCAAATATGACCCACAAATTTGATTGATATAGGGGTGGTTTACTGATTGCCTCTGTTCATCAGAAACATAGATGTCAGGACTAAACAAGGAGAAGCCCGAGAGATTCCTGCAACCCAATATTGAACCACTCTAGCATATGAGTGGGCAAAGGAACAATAATGCACCACAGGTACCATGTCAGTCTCTCTCTCAGTGATCATTTCCCAGTTTATACAACCAGACTTCTCACACAACCACGTAAACAATATGGTTATAAAACACCACACAGCCTTTCTAAGTTTAACCCAGAAATATTCATTACCACCCTATCATCTGTTAACTTGAACTTCCTAAAAATTCCTTCCTTTAGATGATGCGGTAAATGAATTTAATTCAACTTTCCTGAATATCCTAAATAGCCTTGCACCTCCTAGAAGGAAGAAACTAAAAACAAATAATGCAATTTGGCTACCCAAAAAGGGTAGAATACTAATGTAGGAGAGAGAAAAAGTATGGAAAGAATGGCAAAAATATAAAACACCACAATATCCCGAAAACTTCAGAATGTTTCACAACCTTACTAAAAAGCAAATAAACAAAGACAAAAAAACGACACTATAATACCTTTCAGTATAATAGCAAATGCAAGCCTAAAACTTTCTGGACAACCATTAAAGAAATCATGCATCTTGGCCAAAAAGTCAACTCTAGCCCCTCTCCCAATAACTCACAACTCAAAACCACAATACAATTGTACTCATTTCACAGATAGTATAGCATCGCTAACCAAGAATTCCCCAGCATCTAATCTCAACCCTGTCCAACAGCCACATATCACCACATCCACTTTCACCTTCAAACCTGTGCCCGCATCTTAAATAAAATTACTCTTAAACTCAAACCATGCTCTGCTTCAGCTGATGGCCATCTAAGAGAGTACCTTAAAACAGTACCCAATCTTATCTTGCCTCAATCCTCATAAATAGGTAAGTCCAAGAATCCCAAATTCCCTCTCTCTGGAAAAAGTCAGACATTATCCCTCTGCACCAAGGAAGAAATTCATCAGGCATTACTAACTTTAGACCTATAACAGTCTTATTCTCCCTCTTCAAAATACTTGAACGTGTATTCAAAAACAATTGCTAAACTATCTCCTGTAAGAACTTCTATCCCCCACACAACATAGCTTCTTTCCTTCCCGTAGTACTAACACTGCACTTCTATCCTATACAGATACTGTCAGTAATCCTAGACATAACAACAAGCTAGTCTCCTACTAATTTCTAGACTTTTCTAAAGCCTTCGACACAATTTTTCACAGCAAACTTCTACTTGAAATGTCCTCATTAGATATCCACTGAGCACAGAAGAAGTTATCAGGGACCTGGGGACCCAGGTTGATAGTAGTTTGTCATTCGACACCCATGTAGCTAAAGTAGTTAGGAAGACCTTCTACATTGCCCACCTTATCATGAAGGGATTCTCATCTAGATCAAGGGAGGTCATAGTCTCCCTATACTCATCACTCATCAGACCAATGATTGAGTACAATGCCCCATTCGGAATGTATCTGACCCGACACTTGCAGCAGCTGGAGAGGCCACAAAAGTTCCTCACCAAAAGGATAAAGGGTCTCAAACATCTGTCCTATGCTGCCCGACTGAAAGAACTCCAGCTCTATTCAGTCGCCACGCTTGCACAGAGGTGACCTTTGCCTAACATACAAGGCCATGTCAAACCAAGATTTGATGAATATGCTTCACCTCAAAAAATCTAGATCCATCAGAGCCATAAGGGCGGGAGACTTAAACCTCAACACGGCTATTAATAGGACGTGCTGGAGGGATAGATTCATCACCCAAAGACTCCCTATGCTGTGGAATAAAATCCCGGTATATGTGAGGCAGAGCACCTCGCTGGCCTTGTTCAAGAGAAATCTTGACCAATGGATGGGAGATCGCAGATATACCCCAGGGATTACCTCAGTGTCACTGCTCAACAGAGGCACAGCAAAATAATGGGTATAGTTCCCCATACTAAAGGGGTGGCGTAAGCCACAAAACTATGGGCTAGGCTTGTAAATGCCCTCGGGCAGATAGCCTAGTATGAACCTATGAACCTATGAACCTATATCTCTCAGCCCTCCCTTCTATGATTCAAAAGCTACTTATGCAGTAGGTATCTGTCAGTAAAATGGCACTCTGCCGTCTCTCCATAGCTCACAGTCACCACCAGTGTACCACAAAGCTCTCTCCTTGGTCCACTCTTCTTTAAGATCCTCACCAAGACCCTCCACACATCCACACAATAGACTTCCCTAATATAGTATGCAGATGACTCCACACTCATTTGCACACCTGACAAAATGGTACACCTCCAAAAAGTTACTCAAGAAGGTTTAACAGCCACTGAAACATGGCTTTGTAACTCACAACTCATACTCTACTTAAAAAAAAACAAAACTAAAGTACTACTTTTTTTCCCCAAGTCCCTCTCTCGTGAAAAACAAACCTAAAATCCTCTCTCTTGATAATACAACCATTGAAGCCACTTATCATAGCAAATTATTAGAGGATGATAGTGGATGACAATCTTACAATTGACCTGCATATACAAATTTGCATAAGAAAAACTCATTAAAAACTGGGGATGCTTAATCGAGCAAAAAACTTTCTCACCAACGTAACCAAAACTACACTTGCTGCTACTTATCTCTTCCCCACACTTCTATATGGCACTCCCATCCCTACTAACCTCCAAACATCACAAAAAAATCAAAACTTGAACAATACTGTAAGTTAACAAAGTTACTATACTTGCAGCAAATACCCTTTTAGAACTCATCACTGTATAGTACTAAAGTGCATAAAATGGTTAGAACTAACCCATCAGCTAACATATACACAGCTTCTGGCCACCTGTAAAATTATCCAGCATCCGTCTGCTTTTCCAGCACTAAATAGTATTCTACACAACTGTATTCCCAGCCGGTCACTACGATCCAATGACCAAAAACTCCTATCTGTTCACAAACCTATCAAATCTGCTGGTCATAGTCTGTACTTGTACCATGTTGCTAAAGCTTGGA
This sequence comes from Protopterus annectens, assembly GCF_019279795.1. Lineage (NCBI taxonomy): Eukaryota > Metazoa > Chordata > Ceratodontiformes > Protopteridae > Protopterus > Protopterus annectens. The sequence goes on along the minus strand of NC_056725.1, from coordinate 1,297,476,741 downwards.
ACTCCTTACTTTTATCCATAAACTATTCTGAAAAACTTTCTAGCCAAAAGCTGGCTCTGTTCTTGCTCAACACCAGAATAAACTATATCTCCAAATGTGAACAAGTACCTATTCATACCTTACACCTCCTTACTCTCCCTTATTCACTCACTTCCTTAATTCTAATAATTTATTTTCCTTGGCTTTCTCTCTAAATATACCATAAGCCTGCTTTCTGTCATTTCACACTGCAATTCCTGTTTTTTTTTAATTACCTTTATTGAATTCTCACTTTTGACATAGGCAAATTTACATTTATACAAAAGTAATCAAATATATTGCTATATATCATATAACCTAAGCAATATTACATGAATTATTCAATTCCTGCCCTTTTTTAAAACAAGAAACATCTTTATTAAGCCATCACGTAGAACACAAGCAATCATACATTTATATAAATGAAAACAAACCACACTGACACAATCCTAGTTTGCAAGTGTTAGAAAAATACGTATTTGAATATATATAAAGTGCTAGTTAAAAAGCAAATAGTATATAATGCATTTTATTCTATTAATAATATGGCAATAAGAATGATTTTACATGTAATTGCTTGAAGCTTTGGAACTGCAGTGTATTTGAACTCTGACCCTGGCAGTAGCCAGCTCAGCAAGCTTATGTTTTTCACTAATGATTATCTGCTGGGTCAGGAAATTAAATGTATAAAGCATTGAAAATCTTCTTCTCCTTCCTCTGGGACAATTGGCCTTGTAAATGTTATCAAGATAAGACGCAGCTGTTGGAAGAATGTTGCAAGAAGAACAAAGAAGTGTATTACAAGACTGAACCAACTATTGTATTCGAGCAGGCCTGAAACCTTGAAGGAGTAACATTTACAGAAAGACATTATAACTGACCAGGTGCTTTGCAAGGCTGTATTATTCCCAAGGGAAAGCTTTTTTAAAATATAACATCAGCAATCTTTATGAATAGAATACTGTTAGTAAAAGTGATGTAGATGCCCTGTGACTAACCACATCAGTAAGGTGGGCAAAACCTGAATGTTAACACTATAAAATATTCTGTACTTCCTGCATCATGTCAGACAAAACTCTGTACTTGTATGGTTTTTTGCCTCCTGGTGTACACTAGTAAACTTTTGCATCTGAGCCTCCTGTGTTGTTAGGTTTGGTTCTATTTAACAGGTTGGTCCTTCTTGAATCGGAAACGCTCACAGAGCTACAGATCAGAGTGTACCGGTGGTGAACACTGCAGGAGAAGCTACCAAACGGTTCTTCTTGAAATACAAAGACCTCCGACTGAATTGTCGCTTTGAGAGGCTGGCCACTTTCTGATCTGCGGCCGAAGAGCGGTCTCAAACTGGTCGACTCAGGAGGCTCAGGTAGGAAGATATTTGCCTTTTTTCTGTTTTAGATCAGGGACTAGGTTGCAGTAAATACTATTGTCAGAAGATTTGTTATACAGATCAGGGACAAAAGGAAATTACTGTATATTTTGTCAGGGATCAGGGAAACAGAATAAGGTAGGCAGTCATTCTAGATAAACTGTGTGAGGAACTGAAATACCATGTGGTGAAAAGGGTTACATAGCATTTTCTTTTAGTATGGGAAATCAGTGCACTAAAACATCATGAGATCCGGCCCTAACTGAAGACGCAAAATATATGCAATTACAACGAGCTGATAATGTTAGGTATTATGCAAAATGGGTTAATAAATACAGATTTGATGGTAAATTAGATAAAATTTCATTAGTTAAACTTTTAAAACAACTTAAATCTGACACAGAAGGTCAGGAGAAAAAACAACAACGATTAGGCATTCCTCAGGCACACAGGTGGATTGAGGAAGTAAACCGAAGGGAACAAAAAACTAAAAATGCTAAGACGTTATTTTTAGATAAAGAGGATAATAATATAGTAATAGCAATGGCTCCTCCTCCCCCACCCCCTCCGATGCCTTTTTCAGGATATGAAGCAGGAGGACAAGCTGGTCCACCTCCACGTTATCCTGATGTTACAAGAACGCTAAAACCATTTGTTAGAGATCCTATTGAAACTAGGTCCCGGACACGTAAAACACTTGGGGACACAGACTTGTATCAAATAGGGAGAAACACACTAGAGGAAAATGAGGAAGAAATCTGTCCACTAATTGAGGTACCAAATCCTCAGGCAGGACAGGAAGGGCAGGATCCAACTCTTCTAGTATACAGATCATGGACACCGGAAGATATTCGGAAAGCTACAGAGGGAATCCCTCATCCAAAAGTTAATTACACAAAGTTTTTACAAGATTTACAAGGTATGAGACTAAGTTACCACCTGAATGGGGAAGAAGTAGAAAAGGTAGTTAGACAAATTGTGGGTCCAGACTGGCACATGATTTGTGGCACCTGGAATCCTCGTAATGCAGAGCTTAAACCACTCTCACATAGTGACGCAGAACTAGACAACAGAGTAAAAGGTCTTACAGACTGAATTTCTGAAAAATGGAAACCTAGAGCAGATTGGACTTGCATTAACCAATGCATACAAGAGAATGAAACTGTAGATGGGTACTATGGTAGATTATTGGAATGTTTCAATAACCATAGTGGTATGGCTATTCCCGAAAATCAGACACATGATACCTCATATGAACAGCAACTGAAAAATGCATTTTTGAAAGGTTGCATTGCACCTATCAGTAGCTTTATTATGAAGCATATGATAGATCATCGAACAAGTAGGTTATAAGCCTTACTTGAATATGATAGACATGCTGAAAGGCACTTTAATAGTAAAAAGAAAAAGAAGACACAAGTCTTCACTGCTGAAGACGGAGCTGAGGTTTTTGTAGTACAGTCAGGTAAAAAGGGTAAGAAAAGTGCCCAGGGAAATAGACAATCTGACAAATGGTCAGAAGATTTTGAAGAGAGGAAAAAGAAAGGTGAGTGCTTTAAATGCGGAAAGAAAGGACATTTAGCAAGGGATTGCAGGCTAAATAAAAAGGTGACTACAGAAAGTAAGGGTGATGAGGACTGACTATATGATAGTGATGAAAGTCAGAAATCATCAGGAAAGACTAACAAACAAAGGACAAATGTAAATGTAGTAGAAGGAACAGAGGAAGTGCAAGCAGATGTAGAGGATGAAGAAAGTGAAATTTTAGATTTGGCATTACTGAGCTTGGAGCTCTATCTGGCAGACACAAAACCGGAAGTTACACTTCTGGTGGAGGGAAGGGAAGTAAAATTCCTGTGTGACTCAGGAGCGTCACGGACTTTGATACACCCCTCCAAGTTACCAGAATATTCTGAATCACCTGATTATATATTAGTAAAAGCAGCAAACGGACAGCTATATAGGGAACCACTCTCCCATGATATAGCAATAACTGACCCTGTCTCAGGTATGACTCAGAAAAGTAAAATTGTAGTTTCTGCAAAATGTCCAGTAAACCTACTGGGAAGAGATCTTATGCAGATATTTGGCATAGCGGTAGTTCCCACTATGCAAGGTATGGAGGCACAAAGACAAATGGATACTTTCGTGGTGCGACCGGAGGGTGAGACTTTTTACTGGTACAGCCAGGACCTAGTTACGACTGGTCCAGGGGCAGTAACCGAGGAACTGATGAATGTAGCCATCAGTAAGGCCCCCTCCCTTGACACTGACCAACAGCATTTGTTACATTGTACTCTATACTTCTGTAGCATGCCAGGACCTGATAAAGAATATGAGCAAGAATTATTCAAAAATCCTGCTAACAGATTAGTATTACAAACCTTGTATTGGGATACTGAGGGAAACAGTGTGGTAAGCTGTTCATTACCTCAGGAATTCATGACACTGTACAAATCTAATCGACTACCACATGTCAGCTTAACAAAAAACAAGAATATGAAATGGGCGGACTTAGGAGAAAAAGTAACAAGATGGGAAAAACAAACTGAGTTAGAATTATCAGAGCAGGGAATACAAAAACAGAAATTTAATTGGCTAACACAGACACATCCAGCTGTACACTTACAAACTAGTGAAGACAGCTGATTAGCATTCTTATTAGAAGAAGAAGAAAAAGCCTTGTGTGACATACCAAAGATTCTTTGGTCAACAGGCAAATCAGATGTAGGACTTATTCACACAGCAGGACCAGTTACTATTACACCAAAATCAGCATTTAGACCACAGAAAAGACAATACCCCTTGAGGAAAGATGCAGAGCAAGGTATCAAGCCTATAATAGCAGCATTACTCAAGGAAGGAGTACTGATAGAATCTCTTGACTCACCATGTAATACCCCTCTATTTCCTGTTAAAAAAGCAAACGGGGAATGGCGGATGGTACAGGATTTACAAGCTGTAAACAATGCAATAATACCTAGAGCACCTTCGGTGCCAGACCCACACACCTTGTTGAACGATTTAAAGCCGCAACAAAAATATTTTACTGTAGTAGACATAAGCAATGCTTTCTTTTCAATACCTATACATCCTGATAGCCAGTATTGGTTTGCATTTACATTTCAGGGTAAAAGATATACCTATACTCAGCTACCACAGGGATATTGTGAAAGTCCAACGATATTTGCACAAGAAATGGCAAGCAACCTGGCAGGGTTTACCCCACCAGGAGGCAGTCAGATTCTACTTTATGTAGATGACATTTTGCTAGCAGCCCCCACCCAGCATCAATGCAGGGAGGATACGATAGCATTATTGAAATTTTTAGCCGCACAAGGACACAAAGTAAACAAAAGTAAGTTACAACTTTGGAAAAAACAAGTCAGATACCTAGGATATGTAATATCCAATGAAGGTAGAATATTAGACAAAGACAGAAAAACAGCAATTTTACAAGCACCTAAACCAGCGACCAAGAAGGAAATGATGTCCTTCTTGGGAACGACTAATTTTTTGTCGAAGCTGGATATCAAACCATGCTTTAGAATCTGCTCCACTGGCTGATTTAATATATAAAACACCAATGGCAGCACAAGATATATTACAATGGACACCCGAAGCAGAAACAGCTTTCTGCAGACTAAAACAATTGATAGCTTCTTCATTAGTTTTAGGACTTCCGAATTACCACAAAAGATTCTTTCAGACCGTAGATTGTAAACAGGGATATATGACGTCACTTCTGACGCAACAGCATGGGGATAAGCAACACCCCATAGCTTACTATTCATCACAGTTAGACCCAGTGGCACGATCGTTGCCTCACTGTGTGCAAGCAGTGGTCGCAGCTGCAATGGCAGTACAGGCTTCGGCCTCAATGGTGTTATTCCACCCTCTCACATTGAGAGTGCCTCATGCAGTCGCGATAATTTTACTACAAGAAAAAATAGCATATTTATCTCCTGCTAGACATCTTTCATGTATGACCATACTGCTGAGCCAACCTCATATGGTAATTGAATGTTGTACAACATTAAACCCATCAACGTTACTTCCAACTCCTGTGGATGGCACACCGCACAGCTGCCTGCAGGAAATTGAGCAAATAACTTTGCCCAGACAAGACCTCACTGATATGCCCTTGGATGATGCCGAGGTGACATTTTACGTGGATGGCTCATGCAGAAAGGGTCCTATAGGGAAAAATTTAGTGGGATATGCAGTAGTCACAGATACAGAGATCTTAGAAGCCCAGCCTTTACAGCATAACCTATCTGTTCAAGCAGCAGAACTGATAGCCTTAACACGGGCTTGCACTCTAGCGAAAGATAAATGTGTAAACATATATACTGACAGTCAGTATGCTTTCTCTACAGTGCATGTTTTCGTGCAACAATGGAAAAATAGGGGAATGATAACATCTAATGGCAAACCGATTAATCATGCACAACTTATTTTGAACTTATTAGATTCCATTCAGTTACCTACTAAAGTAGCTATTTGTAAATGTTTAGCTCATACAAAACAACAGGATAGAATTTCAAAAGGAAATGCAAAAGCTGATGCAGCTGCAAAGCAAGCAGCCTCAGACTCAGAAACTTTACTTTTAACCGAGGAATTACAACCCTCTGAGATTTTAGATCTAGAAATGTTAAAAACAATGCAGACACTGACTACGAAAGCAGAGAAACAAAAATGGGAGAAACGAGGTGCAATCCTCGAAAATGGACTGTATGTCTCCAAAGAGAAAAAAAACAATATTACCGTCTAATTTATTTAGATATGCAGCTTTGTTGAGCCATGGGCAGTGCCATGTCTCAACAGGGGGGATGGTACAGTTAGTAAATCGAATATTTCAAACATACGGATTCATAAATTATACAAAAAAATTTTGTGCAGCATGCCATATTTGTAACAAACATCATGCACAAGGGGCATTCAAACCCAAGCAAGGGAGTTTTCCTACACCACCATATCCGTTCCACACTATTTGTATGGATTTCATAGAATTGAATAAATGTGAAGGGAAAAATACTGTTTAGTAATTATAGATATGTTTTCCAAATGGGTAGAAGCTTTTCCAACTAAAAATCCGGATGCAGCAACCATGGCAAAAGCCCTAGTAAAAGAAATAATTCCCAGATTTGGCATACCGGAAAGGATTTATAGTGACAATGGGACACATTTTGTTAATCAGACGATTCACCAGCTTGGGAGATTCTTTGGAATCTCCTTAAAGAATCATTGTGCTTACCACCCACAGTCTGCAGGACTGGTGGAAAGGTACAATGGAATTCTAAAAAACAAATTGAGGAAGCTAGTGAGTGAGACACAGAAAAACTGGATTTGCTGTCTGCCTTTGGCACTGCTGAACATGAGAACAGTTCCAAATGTAAAGGGTTTGACTCCCTTTGAAATTATATTTGGAAGGGCATATTATGTGCCACAGTGGAAAGCTCTCATGCCTGCAGAACTAGAGGCTGACAGCTCATTAGCTAGCTACATGAGAAAACTGTTAACAAATAAAACTGTTTTGCAGTTGAACTCTTTTTCAGATAAAAGACAGACCAGACCATTAGAAGCAGTGCTGACTACGGGGACCTGGGTGTGGTTGAAGGTTACGAAGAGGAAAAATTGGGCGTATCCAAAGTGGGAAGGATCGTACCAGGTACTGCTGGCAACGCCTACTGCAGTCAGAGTTGCTGAGAGGGCGTCCTGGGTCCATCTGACGCACTGTAAACCGGTAAAGAATTTTCAACTTGATAAACATTTTGGGACTGATACACAACAAAGGCAGGATGGCCAAGAGCAAAACGAGTAAAAATACAGATCAACCCCAAAGATGTTGTTTAATCATCTTGTTGACTATGCATTTATTGACTATGATTGTGATGACCTTCCTTTTGTTGTGGTTTTTCCTACATGTAACCACACAAGTGAAAGTGGAAAGACGTGATGAACTGTCTATAGACTGGCATCCAAACTTTAACACATACCTAGCTATGAAGCATGTATATGTAGAGACTATGAACATTTCAGATTGCTGGGTTTGTACTGCTATACCAACAGCATATGGAGGACTGTTAATGTCCGCTGTCCCCTTGGGGATAAATGAAACTTGGGAGAATTTACTTTATGATACAGGATCTGTAAGATCACAAGACAAAATTGCATTGTATTTGCCTATTACACAGAAGGGAATTGTATGTTTTTATAAGAATGATACACTTCAAGTGGGTTGGAGTAACTGTAATATAACCATATCTTATAAATGCTACATTAAAGTTAAAGATAGAGGCACTGGTTGTAATACAAATTATGATTCATATTTGAGTTTAATGAAAACAACATTAAGTGATGTACAGAGAAATCCTGTTTTACATAAACAACTGTCTATTATGGGTTGGGAGGGTGGCCTAATGGTTAAGGTGTTTGCCTTACAAACACAAGGTGCAGGGTTTGAGTCCCCCACAAGATAAGTGGTGGCTAGGCAATAAATAAGGGCAGCAGTTAGCTAGCTTGGTATGAATCTATATATCTCTACAAGAAAATGTTTCATTCAGAATTAACCCGCATCAGTACTAAAGTAGAAAACTGTTATTTTGTTTGTGGGAAAAAGGCATACAAATGGCTACCTGAGAATTGGTCCGGCAGTTGTTTTTTGGGTTATCTGGTTCCGGCCATAAGACATACTGCAGAATTGCCTCTAGGTAAGATACGAAATGTGAGAGATGTAGCCCGGAAACCTGAAGGTCCAATCGGAAAACCTGTGAATCCAGTGGGACAAATCGAAGCTGGTTGGAAAGACCATCATTCCATAAAAAACAAAGAAAAATTGACTCATATGGACTTGAGTGACAGTGTAATATCCTGGGCTGGAATACTTCCAGCATATGGAGCAGTCAAATCGATCTGGGAGTTGAGAAAGCTGTCGAAACTTCTCGAAGTAATGAGTAATGCAACTTTTTCTGCTCTCAAACTAGTGACTGATGAACTGAATGCAATGAGAACTATTGTGCTACAAAATCGAATGGCTCTTGACTTCACCCTAGCGGCGAGAGGTGGTACGTGCGCACTTATCAAAGAAGAATGCTGTGTGTTTATACCAGACAATCGACATGAAATTAATGATCACCTAGAGGTAATACAGCAGGTATCGGCCATGACTGAACCAGGCCCAAACCCACTGACGAACTTTTTCCAGAGTCTGTTTGGTGGGTGGGGTTCTATCCTAATGAACATCTTGATTGCTATTTGTGTGGGTCTGCTCCTATTAGGAGCATGTGTCTGTTGTGGTTTTCCCTGCATGAAAAGATTGATCAAAGATTTTATTGATGTATCTGTAACTGAAAATTGATTTCAGATGAAATTCTTTCCGAAGTATAAACTAAGTGACTTACCTGGTTGAAAGTCCTTAAAGGAGAAGGCCAGGGTACGAAATTACATTGTTTATATTTCAGAATAGAATAAAAGTATTAAAAGGGAGGAAAATGTTAGAAAAATATGTATTTAAATATATATAAAGTGCTAGTTAAAAAGCAAATAGTATATAATGCATTTTATTCTATTAATAATATGGCAATAAGAATGATTTTACATGTAATTGCTTGATGCTTTGGAACTGCAGTGTATTTGAACTCTGACCCTGGCAGTAGCCAGCTCAGCAAGCTTATGTTTTTCACTAATGATTATCTGCTGGGTCAGGAAATTAAATGTATAAAGCATTGAAAATCTTCTTCTCCTTCCTCTGGGACAATTGGCCTTGTGAATGTTACCAAGATAAGACACAGCTGTTGGAAGAATGTTGCAAGAAGAACAAAGAAGTGTATTACAAGACTGAACCAACTATTGTATTCGAGCAGGCCTGAAACCTTGAAGGAGTAACATTTACAGAAAGACATTATAACTGACCAGGTGCTTTGCAAGGCTGTATTATTCCCAAGGGAAAGCTTTTTTAAAATATAACATCAGCAATCTTTATGAATAGAATACTGTTAGTAAAAGTGATGTAGATGCCCTGTGACTAACCACGTCAGTAAGGTGGGCAAAACCTGAATGTTAACACTATAAAATATTCTGTACTTCCTGCATAATGTCAGACAAAACTCTGTACTTGTATGGTTTTTTGCCTCCTGGTGTACACTAGTAAACTTTTGCATCTGAGCCTCCTGTGTTGTTATCTTTGTTTTTATTTAACAGCAAGCATTTTACATCACAAACCATACTAACACACTCCCAGTTGGAAACATTATACATCACTTATAATCTACCCAGTCATTTTCAGTCAAACATTACATGGCTCATTTAAGTCCTGTTTGCATTATACTAATTTACCTTTAATTTTTCTATAAACTGGCTAAAATTTCTCTAAATATTAAATCATCATCATATAACTTGTATCTATTCTTAACCAACATTTTCATATTATGTATAATTTGGTATAATTATTTAAACTGTAGATGTTTTTGTATTATTTTTGAAGATTGTAAAATCAAGTTTCTTAGAATGTTTTGTAATACTTTGGAACTTTTCTCCCTGGGCCTCCCTGAAAAATGGACTCCTACACAGTCAGACTTTCTAGGGTTGCCACCTTTTCAAATGCCCCAAGTGCGATATGTTCTGCAGAAATGTCAGATTTTCCAGTACAAAACATACCTACAGCTGTGTATAGTACAAAACTTTACTTTTTTGCACAAATAAAAGCTTATTCTAGTAACATTTGAATTGTTTATGCTATTTCACATAACATATAGAAGTTTCATATATAAAATAACTGTTTTATGCAACTGTTAAATAAAACTTAGGAAATATTTTTGTCCTGAAATCTCAGGACATTTGCCATTTTTTGATTTTTTTTGCAGGACACAACTGCCTAAAGAGGGACTGTCCCTCGCAAAGTGGGACAGGTGGTAACCCTACAGACTTTCCCATTAATCAACTGTCAGTGAAGAAATCAAAAAATAAAATAAGCAATCACAATGTAAGAAAAGAATCTACATTACTATAGTTATGTACAAATGACAGCTACATTACTGCTGTTAAGTGCACTAAAGCAGTTGTAGCTATACCAATACAGTTATGTGCAATAGTGCAAAAGCATGTAATGGTAGCCACAACTCCCCAGATTCATGGCCCTATGCGCTTCTCAACAAAACTTCCCAGTGCTAAAACAAAACATCATCTGCAGCACACACAACATGCAGTCACCCACAGCAGCCAGCCTGGAATATCCTAGGATGTCTCAGAGAAAATCAAAGACAAAAGTATGAAGAGACCTGTGAAAAACAGAGAAAAAACATTTGTTAAAGCCAGTACTATACAAAGCAGATATGATACATAGTTACTATGTAATTTGAGGTGTCCCTGACTCACTTCTGCTTCCCATGCCCTGAGATCTTCCTGTAGGATGTTCGTTGCCCTGAACCGTAAGTCTGCCAATTGATATCAGTCATTGATCTTTCTGTAAGGACCTGTGCTCAGTCACAACAGCCAGTCCATGAACTGGCTGTGGATGAGATAGAGCAGCGTTTTGCATTTTGCTCTCATTGTCACACCAGGCAGGTACACTATCTTTTATACATTATTCTACTATCTTTTACACATGGAGCACTAACTTTGGCAGCTGTCTGCTTGAATGTGAAGGAAAACAAGATGGCAGCATGATATTTGCATTCTACATGGAATTTTGAATCGTATGCAATATCCCTTAGTGCTTCATAGTTGTACAACACATATGCAAGCATATCTTGTATGTATAAGTGGGTGCCTAGGGCATAGCGGTAACATGCAGAAGAATATACCTATGCGGTATGTTACTATGAAACATAGCAATTGCTAGTTAAAGCTAGAATCGAATCTCATTAGCATACATGAAGAGTAAACTAATAATTATTTTCAATATCTAAGGATGATTCACCTATTTGGACTCCAAATACGCAGTAAGGAAGGATAACCAGCAGACTTATCTGAGCTGCTTGAATCACTTACTTGCAGCACAAAAGCATCAGTTTCATATGAGAGATCTCACAGGAGATAGACAGTGGTCATAAGAAAAGTTGAATGTAGAACTACAAATGATTAAAACTTTCTTAGATAATATAACAATGACATTTGGTCTTGATAAAAGTGCAAAAGTAGCATTCAAAACAGGAAAGCTGCAGCACCAAGAAAGTATCAGATTGGGACAGGAATACAATATAAGAGACTTAAGCAGGAAGGAATGTATAAATGTCCAGGAACAGATGAAGGGTCAGCAATAAAACATGAACAAATGTGAATACAAAGTGGTAATGAATTATTCATAAGACTAAAACTGATATTAAAAACTACCTTGACACGAAGGAATAAAGTTCAAGCACTAAATCAATTTGCTGGACTGGCCCCACAAGTTATTGGAGCAAGTGGGCATGGAAACAGAGGAACAAACAATAGCGCTTCATGCTTATCAAATGATATATAAAAATCAGTGTTTACCAAGATTTTGAAGGAGGTATGGGCCTCTTTGAAACTGACTGCCTGTACAGATTTGCAATCATGGGACTACATACATATCTGCTTACCTAGTCGGATCTAAACATAATGAAAGTTTTAAAACAAGAAAAATCTAAGATGGCATCTTTGCTTAGTTTAGCAGAAACATTTCTCAGCCAAGCGGGAATGGAAATTAAATCAGATGTAGACAAAATCAGACAGCAACTCCATGTGCTAAAAAACAAAAGAAAGAATAAAAGGAGAAGGATCAGATGAGAAGGAAAAATGTGGAAAACCCATAAATACAGAGATGGATCTCCTGGGACATCCTCATGCTGACCAAAGTTGACCAAAAGAAAATGGTCTACCTACTTGTACCAATCCAACGTAAGAATACAACTTAGTGGCACTACACACTTCAGCCCAGGCTCACACCACCCATCAACTCCAACCACTAACCCTGTATCTAAAAACAGATCATGTCTACAAATTAAACATCCAAAGTACCCCAGCCTAAAACTATTTAACACAAATCTAAGAAGCATTTGTAACAAACTAACAGACTGTCATGCATTTGTATCACAATATTCTTCTGACATTCTAGTTGTTTCAGAAACATGGTTAAAACCTGAGACAAAGGAAAATGAAAGATTCACACCAGAATATAATATCTTCAGGGCTGACCAAAAAGATCAAGGAGCTGGAGGTGTGACTATTATTCACCTAAGCAACACCCAGCTAAATACAGATCAGCAGCATATTATTCCCTCTTTTAACAATGTTGGCGTACTCATATCTTTTCTCAGATATAACCAATGCAAGAATCTTTGTTTAATTTGTCCTGTATAATCTATCAGGAAATAATGTCTCCACAGCTGAAGACGTTCTGTCATGGGTGTTGAACAATACCCATCAAGACACAGTCATCCTAGGTGACCTAAACATAGATTTGTCCCACATCACAGGGAAAAGTTCCAATAGTATCAACCTGTATGCTTTCTCTCATCTAATCAACTTTTCTACCATGCATAACTAGTCCAAAACTAAGCCAAGTATATCAGACTGTATACTAACTTCTAACCGAAAAAACATCAGTAGTAGTAAAACACTATCCAACAGCCTTCGCGACCACCTCATCACCTATGCTAACAGGCTTCCCTCCCACATAAAAAGAAACAACATCATTATAAAAAGCCCAGAAGAAAGCAAACCTTGGCAGTAATGTACTGACCCATCCCTGAAACACTACAACTGGAATAGTCTAAAATATCTCCCATTAGAAAATGTTACCCTTGAATTCAGTAAACTCTTTATGGCTATGCTAAACCAATATGCCCAACTAAGAAAAAATAATTAGACAAGATCCATCTCTTTAGCTAACCCAAAGGTCAAGACAGCTAATGAAACAAAGAGACAGGGCTTGGGCATCTTGGTATGCTCTAAAACACTAGAGAGACTTAAAAAATTGAAATATCCAATAAATGTCACCAAACAAAACACCAGAATTAACAAGAAACAATGGTATTACAATGTACAAACAACCCATCAAAACAACCCCAAAATATTTTGTTCTTCATTCAAAAACTGTTAAATCAGGCTAGACCTGTCAACCAAACCCCTCATCTGATCAATCCACATCTGTAATAGCTAGCAATTTCAACACCCAATGTACATAGGCAGTGAGCAACTTAATTAGGCACAACAATACTTCCAACCCACCTCTCCTGGTTAATCAAAACTCACTTTACCCATTTCTTCTTTAAGCCAGTTCCACCCTCCACCATAAATAAATATCTTCTTAAACTCATACCAACAACCCCAGCTGTGGACAGCCTCCCATCTTATTTTTTGAAAATAACAGCAGATGCCACTGCTGTTCCAATTTCTGTACTTATAAACAGATCCATACAGGAATGCTATGTCCCCGCCATCTGGAAAAGGCCTACATATTGCCTTTACACAAAGGTGGGCCCTCAACAGATTACTCAAATTATAAACTTATTGCCATGCTTCCACTAGTATCCAAGATAACGGAAAAGTGTATCCACATACAATTACTAAACTAAATAATCACTAACAAGCTACTGTTCCCATCCCAGTATGGTGTTTGTCCTCACCACAGCGACTTGCCAAAAAGCATTTGACGCTGTCTCATAAAAAAGATCTACAAAACCTGTCTTATCTAGGACACTTACTGCCCTCTCTGTCAGGGTTTAGTAACTACCTTACTAATGGGTGCCAAGCTGTAAATTGGCAAAGTGATTATTCCTCCTTTCATCCCAATAATGTAGGCGTGCCACATGGCTCTATACTCAGGCACTTACAGTTCAATATATATTCATAAATAACCTAAACTCTGCCATCAAACATGCCACTGTAGTCCAATATGCGCATGATTCTGCACTTATCTATTCTGACCCTAAGTTGAAAAAAAATTTTCAATCATTTTCTGGTATAGAATCTTGGTTAGACAACTCAGAACTCTTGCTCAACCCCTCCCCCCAAAAATAAAAAAAACTACTATGATTCACTCATAAGTCCCTCTCTCATTCCAAAATTGACTTCAGTATAATATCAAAACTGAGCTGGTACCACACTCTAAACTCCTAGGTGTCATCATAGACAAAAACATGAAATTCAAACTTCACATTCAAATACTTGTCAAAAAGACCCACAACAACATCAGAGAAAGTCTTGTCAAAACATATCTGCTTCCTACACTATTACATGCCTCTCCAATATCTACAAACTTAACAAACAACCCAAAGAGCAAAACCTGAACAATACTACAACAAGGTAGCTAAAGTCACTGCAAATCTCCCTGATAGATCTTATCATGGCAGACTCCTGCAGCAAATTACCTGGTTAGAACTCACCAGCCAACTACAATACTCATCTGTTACCACAACCTATAATATAAAATGCTGTACACTACAAAATATACTACAACCTAATCACTTGGAACTGTAAATAAGACAAGACTTCTCTTCATGTTCATAATTTTAATGTATTATCTGCTGTTATATTGTTAATATTGTATTAATTTCTATTTTATTACAACATTGTATTTGAACTTTTACTGCAACTTGGAGCTTTTCTCTCTGGGCCTTCATTAAAAAGCAGTTATCATGCCAGTCAGACTTTCCCAGTAAAAAAAAAATAAATAAATAAAATATATGAAACTATATATGGAAAAAAGTGTCACAAGATTTCATTGGCGAGCTTGGGAAGAACCACACCATGCTTCAATGCCAGAACCATGTAAATGACATGATATGATGTACCTCACAGAAGGAACACAACATAGTGGTAGAAAGAACAGCAGCAATGGATGGCCATCTGTCAAGGATAACACTCACTGAAGAACAAGAATCGTTTTTGGCATCCCTACACGGTAATGATGAGGGACAAGCATCATATCCGGAGATGTGGGCATTGGTCCTAAGAGTAGACAGTTGACAATTATCTGTCATGGAGACCTGCTAGGTCAGTACCCTTAATGCAAGAGGTATACAGTAACTGTGAGTGGACTGATGCCCAAGGAAGTCACACTAGCCAATGCCTTTGTGCTTAACAAGTACAATGGGCATGTAGACTTGGGTTCTGTCAGCACAGGCAGGTGTTTTTTATTTGCCTGCAGAAATCTAGTTGACATCAGCATACACACCATGGGACATAAGGATTTGTGGTACAAGCAGCATGACATGCTTATATACTGTGCTCTGCATCCACATGGCAATGCACTTCTGTGGTTATACCTGTACATACTGGTCAGAACAAAAGCCTGAAGTCAGACCCATGCCAGGGTCTGATAATGAAGTTGTCATGCAAATTGAGTCACAGTCTGTCTCCCTCCTGTAGGCTCATGGAGACACTGCAGCATCCCCCACACCCATATGAAATTCACAGTGCTATCCAGTTGGGGGAGACTTCACAGTGACTGACAGCACAGACACTGCCCTGCAGTGGCAGATGAGCATACTGCATCTGACATCTACAGCAGGTTAGCAGTCCCTCAAGGTGTTGGTTACTATCACAGCCTGACCCTGTTGTGTAGGCAGCTGATATTTATGGATGTGGATAAACAGGCCCATGAGAAGTTCCTGTACAAGAAGCAGTGACTTGTATGGCATATGTGGGTATCATGCACACTGACAATGTACTGTACAGACAAAAAAGTTATTAGCCCCTGTGTCTCACACTACCATAGAGCTGATGGAATGGCAGCTCTTTCTATTGATGTAATGTAAAACTGTCGATAGACACTAGGTGGGGCCTTTATTGCCACATGAGTGCAGTCTATCACTTTAATCACTTTAGATAGCTTGGCAATATCATAAAAAAACAATCATAGATGTGGTCCTCTCCCTTGGTGTGTTAAGAAAGCAGATGTGCCCCACCATATATGGCAGCAGTATATCAAGGAATGTCTTGAATAAAATATATCCAGTGTCTCCCAAATTTGTCTTTGGAAGGTCTCTGTAGCTAGCATAGTAAGAGCTACACATTACCTGATATCCACAGGTATTGGCAGTCAATAAATTCCACCAGTTTGAGTCTGTGTACCATGCAGATCAACCAATGCCCATGCAATATCTCTATCCACATGAATGCATTCCTGCAGATGCTGAACTTTTATCTAGAGCTATGTTATTCTTGGCAGTAACACTTTTTCTGGTTCATGTAGCTGTTTCACATATGTGTGAGACCACTGGTTAAGCTTATGAGCTTATGTGATGCTGCATCATAACAATTAAGGCTGCTGCCAGCATTTTTCCCTATGCAGTACTGTAAATTCTGACATGCTCTTTGCCTTTATACCCAGATGTAGCTACTTCCATGACTTCACAGCTGATGACTATGAATTGTGCTTATCTTTAACATATCCTCATTTGCATGTAATTATGCACCCATTACAGCCGGGTGACACCAGTAGGTGCAGTTGCAGTTACATCCTACTGATGCCTCTAGGTGTTAAATATTGCTTATTCATATTTGCATTAATAATTTTAAAACCATGCTACATATGTTGTTGTTTGTCTTTTGGCTTTTTCCTAGTTAGGGGTTGTCACAGTGGAACTCCGGTCCGCTAATGATTGGCAATAGATTTTTAAGGTGCCAAGTTGCCAGCTCAACGCCCAACCTTCAACAAAGGCACTCCCATTCACGCATGTCTTTCAGAACGCCACTTGACCCACGGGGAGGACATGCAGACTCCACACAGAAGGCACTCCCCGCACTCCAGCCGAGAATCGAACGGGAGAACCTCTTGCTGTGAGGCAACAACGCTTCTGCTGCACATGCTACATATAAAGTGTTAAAAGATTTCCTCTTAAAGTTTACACAATGGCAAACACAACCATGATGATATTTGACCTCTGTCTAGTGCAGGTGAAGAGATATTAATTGCTGTTCATATAATATTTATTTACATTGTGTATAGTAATCTAATGGCTGCTAGAGACCTTATAAGCCTAGTCGTGCAACCCAAATGTGACCCACAAATTTGATTTATATAGGGGTGATTTGCTGGCTGCCTGTGTCTATCAAAGACATAGTTGCCAGACCAGGAGTGAATGTTTGATTAATCATCCATTGGTCCAAGTTACACTTAAACAGGGATAGGGAGGAACTCAGCTTCACATGGATCAGGAGTTGTTCCACAGAATGGGAATTCTCTGAGAAACATATCTGTCTCTCCATGTCCTATTTATGTTGCAAGCAAAATTTAGGTGTTTTAATCTAGTAGCTATGATATTATTTGTTTTATGTATGTGAAAAAGATTCATCAAAACAGGGTCCAGTAATGCCTTGTATGCCAGGCAAAGATCACTTCTCAGAAGTCACACTATCACATAAAAATGAACAGACAGTCCAGAAGGTACTTATGCCTCTGGTTGGGAGCCAGTCATTACCATATGAGGGCCCTGCCCTTTGGTCTCACCACAGCCCCCACGGTGTTCACTAAATGCATGACAGTGGTAGCAGCTTAAGGATTCCAGGTGTTTCCGTATCTAGATGACTGGCTCATCACCACCCTGAGCAGGCATCTACTTATAAGTGTAAGAAATCAGGTACTCCAAACTTTCTCCCATCTAGGAATCACAATAAGTTACAAAAAATCCCAGATAGAACCCTCTCAGATACTGGAGTGTATAGGAACAGTTTTCAACATGGTATCAGTAACAGCTTCAGTTCCTCCAGCAAGAGTGCAAACAATAAGATTTCAGGTCAAGAAAATTCTTTACAAAAATTTCAGCCCATTCAATTCTTCAAGCCCAGTGGTCAGTGTCAGCTGCCATAAGTTTAGTCCCCCCAGCAAGATTTCATATGAGAGTTCTTCAGTGGATGCTAGCAACACAATGCTCAATTCTTTTTGAACGAATGTCAGTTCAAGTGAAGATCACTTAAGCATGCAAGAGATACCTCTGGTGGTGGATTTGATCAGATCAGGCTTTGCAAGGCCATCTTTTCATAGTCCCTCAGCCCAAGGCCATAGTAACAATGGACACATCCCAGATAGGGTGAGGGGGCATGTCCTGGGAAAAACAGTCCAAGACACTTGGTCCCCAGAAGAGGCCAATTAGTATATCAATGTGCTAGAGATGACAGCAGTGCTCTTAGCATTGCAGGCCCTTCAGAACACTCTCCGTTTAGGTACAATTGCAATTCAGACAGAAAACATGTCAACAATCTGGTACATCAACAAACAAGGGGGATCCAGGTGTTAACGTTGTGTCAAGAAACAGAGTGTGGCAATGAGTGATCTCATCCAACCGCTTTCTAATAGAGATGCACATTCCAGGGATGTCCAACATGATAGCAGGTCCATTCTATTATCTCACAAGTGGTCTCTCAACATAAAAGTGATGGAAATGATTTTCAGTCAATGGTGCTAGCCTTGCTGTGATCTTTTTGCTTCTCCCCTAAACAAGTGAAGCAGCTTCTTTGCCCTGAACCCCCTCTGGGAGAATCACTGAGAAATGCTCTGCTCCATGATTGCCCCCCCCCCTCCAGCCTCCTCTATGCTTACCCGCCGACTCCCTCGAACCCAAAATTTCTACAGAAAGCTGCTAGGTTGAAGAGCAAAGTCATCATCATTGCACCCTACTGGCCTTGACAGATTTGGCTTCCCTTTCTTTGTCCTCATCTATTTACCCACCTTGGATTCTGGATCTGATTCCAGACCTCCTGTCTCACCCAACAAGTATAATTCATCTGGATATTTCAAACATCACACTAACAGCATGGTTTCTCTGATTCTGTTAATAGCCAGACAACCTATGCTGTCATCCCCTACCCATCATATTCTTTTTTCTGCACATAAAGCTTCTACCAGAAAACTTTATAGAAGTAAATGGAAGAGATTTGTTATTAGGGCTCATCAAAGAAGTATAGACCCTTTTGCAACCCCTATTCAAAGTATGCTTGAGTTTTTAGCAACAGTTTTCAATGAAGGAGCTAACTCCTCTACTATTAATATTCAGTTGGCAGTGATCTCTAACTTCCGTATCAGATTTCAGAATTCTTCCCTTGCCTCATCAAAGTTTTGTAAGGCCTTTTTTAAGAGGCACTCTTTTGTTGAGGCCACCTCATAAAAACCCATCTCCACCATGGGATTTAAATTTAGTGCTACAGGCCTTAATTCATTCCCCTTTGAGCCACCAGCAAAATATGATCTTAAATTCTTGACCTGGAAAACAATCTTTCTAGTGGCTGTTACCTCGGCTAGAAGAATTTCTGATATTCAAGCATTGTCTTCTAAACTTCCCTACTTGATTTTTCATAGGGATAGAGTAACATTACAAATCAACCCTTCTTTTCTTCCTAAGGTGGTGTCAGTATCCAGCATCAACCAGTCCATTAATTTGCCTGTCTTTTTTCCAAAATTTGGAAGCAAAGGAGAGTATATGTTGCATGTATTAGATGTTGATAGACAATTATGTTTTTCTTAAACAGTACAAAAGAAGTTAGAAAATCTGATCAACTATTTATTTCCTTTGCGGAATCCAAAATAGGTAGATCAGCTACAAAAGTAACTCTGGCTGAATGGCTTACTGATTGTACATCTTTTGTTTACAATAAATTGGATATCTCATTACCAAAACCTTTAATCGCCCACCCAACTAGATCCATGGTAACTTTGTCAGTATTTTTATGTAGGCATTCCATGGATGATACATGTACAGCTGCAACTTCAGCTAATCCTCATACTTTTATTACTCATTACAAACTAGATCTGCTCTTGAGATGAAGAGCAGTATTTGCTTCAGCCATGGCCAGAAATATCCTTCCTTAGGGTCCACCCAGAATTTCAGGTAGCTGGGGACTCTGTCCCAATAGTTGAGGAATGAATGAAAATTGACAACATCAGATAAAAAAATCCATTTTCATTCTTCCTCAACTCCCCGCCCACCAAACCCCATCCTTTGTCATGATTTACTTCTGCAAGAACAGCACTTCATAAGGGAACCACTGTGCTTTTATTTGAGCTCCAGATAATGGCTTCTTCTGTCAGGGATATTATATTAATATTTCTAACTTTATGGCATCTAGAAAACAAGATCTGAGGTATGTCAGGGTTTGGTGCATTGTGGGTAGGTAGGAGCTTGAGAGCTTTTAGGTTACCACAAGTTATAGTAATGGCCGAGTCAGATCCAAGGACCAGATCCAAACCCCAATTTATCTTAAAAACATAATTAAGAGATACAGTCCTGAAATAATGTCCCAGGATAATCATATACATAGTGCAAAGAGGCATAAAAACAATCTGCATGCTTCCACTATGGCTCACTGATGTATATTTCCTCTGTAATCCAGATGCCAGACTCTGCTGTATTTCTCACATGATGTCTATTTTCCAACGATGAGCTCACCCATTTCCCTGCAAAAGGGACTTGTCCCCTTTTGGATTATTATGTGTAGTGTAACTCAATGGGGAACAGAAACAGAAGTTTCAGTTAGGTCAAAGGACATGCCCAACTGGTGAATTTTGATCTGGAGTCACTATTACTGGGGTTTAAAAAATTATCAAGTTTAGTGGAGCATGATCATCCTATTGTGAAGCCATGGTGCATTATGTCCAAGATTTCCCCAGCTGATGCATATAAAACCCTTAAGCACCCTCTAAAACTTTTTCCAACTATGATTTTACCCTCAAAACTTTTTCCAACTATGACTGTTAAACTTGGAGGTTGCCCAAATATTAATAGACCTATGTCTCCACATTTAATTATTGGTGATGTAATATCTGTTTTCTGTATTTGAAGAATGTGTCCATACGGTACATTTTCCGGAAGTAAATACAGTATAAGTGGTGTTAAACTGTCCTTAACTACAGACAGCAAAGTCCTTTAGGACTTGTAGCACAGTTAAGCCCTACATTGTCTAGTGCCTCCTTTACCTTGTCTGTAATAACTCGACAAATAGCTCTCAGGCAGACTGGTTCAACAATAACGTGGCACAGACAACATAACTAAGTTGGGAAAGTACTTTAGAAAATATTTCTGCTATAATATCATCAACAATTGCTTTTCACTTAGGTTTATAATTAGTGTTGAGAAAAATAAAGCATTTAACATTCTTGAAACAACTTTCTCAGTTGTAATGTTTTGTTTTGATCACTTTATTCATAGGTTCATAGGTTCATAGGTTCATACTAGGCTATCTGCCCAAGGGCATTTATAAGCCTAGCCCATAGTTATGTGGCTTTCGCCACCCCTTTAGTTTGAATAAAAACTATGCCTATAATTTTTCTGTGCCTCTGTCAAGCAGTGACACTGAAGTAATCCCTGGGGTATATCTGCGATCTCCCATCCATTGGTCAAGATTCCTCTTGAACAAGGCCAGCGAGGTGCTCTGCCTCACATGTACCGGGATTTTGTTCCACAGCATAGGGAGTCTCTGGGTGATGAATCTGTCCCTCCAGCACGTTCTATTTATAACCGTGTCAAGGTTTAAGTCTCCCGCCCTTGTGGTTCTGAGGGATCTAGATTTTTTGAGGTGAAGCATATTCATCAAATCTGGGTTTGACATGGCCTTATATGTCAGGCACAGGTCTTGGTGAGGAACTTTTGGGGCCTTTCAAGCTGCAGCAGGTGTCTGGTCAGATACATTCCAAACGGGGCATTGTACTCAATCATAAGTCTAATGAATGATGAGTACAGGGGGACGATGACCTCCCTTGATCTAGATGTGAATCCCTTCATGATCAGGTGGGCGATATAGAAGGTTTTCCTAACTACTTTAGCAACATGAGTGTCAAACGAAAGGCTACTGTCAACTTGGGTCCCCAGATCCCTGATGACTTTTTCTGTGCTCAGTGGATTGCCACCTATATGGTAGCTAGTCATATACTGCAAATTAATACAGATGAAGATCTTGTTCTTTATAGCAGTAGCCATACTGCACATCCACTCTGTCAGCTCCAGTTGCTTTTTAATTGCACATAATCTTTCTGTTCACTTTTGTTCCTATTGTTTTTTACTCTCAAGGGCTATGGGTACCTTATTTTGGCATTTCATCAAAGGCACAATTTTATAGGTTCATAGGTTCATAGGTAGGTACTAGGCTATCGGCCCTAGGGCCTATACAAGCCCAGCCAAAAAGGTACCCTGGCTTTTGCCACCCAAGAAAATTATTTTCCTGTGCCACTGTTGAGCAGAGCCACAGAGGTGATCCCCGGGGTGAATTTCCTATTTCCCATCCAATCATCAAGATTTTTCTTGAAGAGTGCTAATGAGGAGCTTTGTTTGATATAGATAGGTAGTTTATTCCAGAGTATGGGAAGTCTCTGGGACAGGAATCTATCCCTCCGGCATGTTCTGTTTATTGTGGTGACGAGGTTTAGGTCCATAGAGCATGTAGCTCAGAGGGATTGGGATTTCTTTAAGTGGAGCATGTCCAACAGCTCTGGGTTTGACATAGCTTTGTATGTTAGAGAGAGATCACCTCTGAGTAGGCGATATGCGACGGAGTAAAGCTGGAGTTTTTTGAGACGGTCTACGTAGGGCATCTGTTTAAGGCCAGTAATCCTCTTTGTGAGGTATTTCTACGGCCTTTCCAGTTGTTGTAGATGTCTTGTGAGGTACATACCAAAAGGGGTGTAATGAGTGATGAGTAGTATGTTTTGTTTATATGTGATATTTTCTTGGCAAATTTCCTAAATATATAAATAAAGCAACAAGGTCCTGTACCAAACCACTCAAAATATTAAGAGAATTAACTTTTTGAATGACAAAAGTTTGAAGAGGGATTTTGTAGTTTTTATCATTGCATGTCAGCAGGTTTTGATCCTCTGTGCTACACAGAAGCCAGAATAGGTTAACAGTACACATTCAACTTTTTGTGAAGTATTTCTGTATATTACTGCTTTAAAATATATCATCAGGTAAGCCATTACACTACATCTGTGTCTACTTCACATAATTTGTTTCTTAGCGTTTCTGTCGAACATTCTGACATGCATTTCTTTTTCATAGCTTCAGGTGCATTTCAGCCTGCACTTTGTCTTTTTACTTCTACAGCACCACCAAATAGTTTGTTTTTATATTTTGTTCAGCAACATGAACAATCTTTTGACCACACTTGTATTTGCTTTTATAAATCTTAACAAATAAGTTCCTTTTGCACATCACCAAATGTGAGTAAATGCAAGGCAAATCTACCTGTCCTGGTTATAGCCACACCTACTGCAAGAAGTATGACATAAAACTGCATAAGCATTTTTTGTATTCCATTTTAAATTCTTAGATGGCTACCTTTTTCATATCCATTACTTGAGTAACACATCTTCCCCCAGATTCTCCAAGCCCTGCATGGCGTGCAGGACTAGTGCAGGAGCTTCATCAGGCAATATGTCTGCCGTGCGATCCAGGAATAACCTGTAGGGACGTGCTCGAGCGCTCCTGCCCTAGTCCTACATGGACTCAGCCCCTGTATGCAAATTACCCTATTTGCAGGAGAAATCCATGCAAATGAGGTGAATTTGTGAACCAGGAAGCCGGAAACCGGCTGTGCAGAACTAGTGTAATCTGCAGAAATGTACTCCGCCAGTAATGGTGTACATTTCTGCAAAGTACAAAATGGAGCCATGACAGCTCCAAATAAAGGGTGGATATCATGTAGAATGCATGCCAATGGCCAACTATAAGGCCATTGGCATGGAAAACATTTGCAAAAATAAAAAAATCTTTTGTTTTTTTTTAGCCGATCTCGGCTGTTTAAGTGTAGGGCAGCGGTGCACAAACAGGATCAGGTGTAAAATAAGAAAAAAAACATAAGCATTCTAACCAAAAATCACTATTTTGCCATTATACTCAATGGCAGGCAGAAGACAACATGGCCAGTAATAGTGGTTACTAAGGGGGGAGGCTCAGTGTGGGACATGTAACTATGCATCAGCAGGCAATCCTATGCAAATGAAGGGAATGATACTGAATCCCAGATTTCCTTTGCATGCTAGTCAGCACCCAGCAGTATAAGAGCAGGAATAGCTTGGTGCAAGCCTAGGAGTTAGCTGACATCATAGGGGTGTGTGTAAGGCATACTGTAAATGGACTGGAGCCCTGCGGCTCGGGGCTGCTCTTATCTTAGCAGAGCTAAGCAAGGGGGTGTGTCTGAGGCTGCCTAGCACTCTGTACATTGCCTAAGCGGGTGTGCGTGCCGCGCACCAGGTTTTAAAGGAAAAGGAAAAAAAGTAAACCAGGAAATAGCAGCTCTGTGCACATTTGAGCACTCTGTTTGCGTGGCGCACCTCTGGGCTTAAACAGGAAGGCAATGGAAAGGGAAAACAGCAGTAGGAAGGTAATCAAAAGAACTAGCATAGCTGGCAGGTGAAGTCTATTAGAATCAGATAACTACACAGGCAGCAGACCAGCCCAGCACAGAACGCTACTATAAACTATGCAAACAGCTTTCCCTCTGGTTTTCCCATACTCTACACCACCAGTGTATACAAGTGGGGATCTTTTAACAAACAAAACAACAATATGATAGTGGCTGCAATAGCTATCATACAACAACATGTGGAAGAGGTTGAGGGTGGTGAGGATGTGAATGCTGTCAACCAACCCACAGTGAGGAGACAGAGAAGAGTGTACATACCCAGGGTAACCTACCAGGGGCTACATGAGCTGGAGATAGTGGAGCACTATAGGGTGGACAGGGACCTCCTACAGCAAACTGTTGAGCTGTGCTGGCCATGCCTGACACACAGAACTAACACTGGGAAACCTATCCCAGTGGATACCAAGGTATGTGTAGGCCTAAGAATACTAGCTACAGGTACCTTCCAAAGGCCAAATGGGGATATGATGGGCTCTCACAGGTATCAGCATCTAGGGTGCTACACTAGTTCCTGGATGCCATGTCAGCACATGCCGGTGAGCACGTATATTTTCCCAACATCCATGAGGCATTGGCCAGCAATATGCATCTGTTCCACCAAATAGCAGAATACCCTGAGGTAGTAGGTGCTATAGACTGCACGCACATATGCATCAAAGCACTACCTGGTGAGTCGGGTAGGGTCTAAATCAATCTCAAAGGCTTACCCTCCATCAAATGCCAGGTCGTGTGTGATGCACAGGGCATAATAATGAATGTGTGTGCTGGCTGCCCTGGAAGCTCTCACGATTCCCACATCTGGCATCTGATGCAGCTGTACCAGAGATTTGCCAATGGGGACATCCCTTATGGTCACCTAGTGGGAGATGCTGGTTATGCATTGGAGCCGTGGCTGATGACACCCATCAGAAATGCACACACACCCAAACAAAAACTCCATAATGAGCCACACTCACAGACCATAATTATAATAGAGCGTGTGTTTGGGATGCTCAAGTCACGGTTCCGGTGCCTGGACACATCCAGTGGAGCCTTGCAGTACTCACCAGCTACATGTACCCAAATTGTCATCATATGTGCCATGCTACACAATATGATCCTGTGGAAACAGCTGCAGCAGGAACAGCAAGGAGAAGGGCCACAAAGCCCCCCACCATTGCCAAGGCCTGCACAGGCACAGAGTGAGTTGGAGGAGGAACAACCTCAGCCTGCCCCAGTAGGCAGAAGAAGGCATGCCCAGTATGCCCTGGCCTTGGCACAGAGGCAATGAATAGCACATACACTGACACAGGAGGGACCCAGGGAATGACACCTCTCTCTGACTCGCGCATACATTAAAAGGGATGCCAAACATGACACTATCTGTGCCCACCCATGTATAAGGAGTGTACTATGTGCATCCGACATAGGCAGCCCAGAGCACCATTCTCAATACTGGCACACCCACATGGTAAGTCACTCCCCTTACCGATTGCTGATTGGAGTAGTATGTGTTGTTACTTGCATCTATGGTATGGATGTGAGCATGCAAGGCAATTGGGTGGCTGAATGGGATGCCAGCAGATAGTAGACACCTATAGTGGCAGCATGAGATCTGTAACAAATACTGGTGTCACCATAGTAGCCAGTACTACACATGTTGACAAAACACACTGCAGGAAATGTGCTGGGCCACATGTGTGTCCAGATGATGCACACGTGCCAGTCAGGGAGGTTCATATATCCAACAACAGTCACAGCCAGCAGCACAGGTGTAGACAAACACAAACAAAGGCTGTGCTAAGGCCACTGAATAATGCCTATGAGTAGCCTACCCCCCCAAGTCTACAGAGACAGACCACATCAGTTCAGGCAGTGGGATGTTAGTTCTGAAGGGTAGGAAGTCAGACACTAATATGTAGGTCACTCAAACATAAGACTGTAGTACACTGACATGCCTCGAGTCAGCATGATAGGTTAGAAAACAGAATGAAATGGAGTACCTGACATACCAGTACAGTCATAACAAATGTGTACAACTGTCAGATGTGCACCCCCCCCCAATCCTGTGTAGCAATGTAGAAACAGTCAGGTGTGCCCTCCCATAGCCTATGTAGACATGTAGTAACAGTCAGGTGTGCCCCCCATCCTATGTAGAAATATAGTAACAGTCAGGTATGCCCCCCAATACTATGTAGACATGTAGTAACAGTCAGGTGTGACCCCCCCCAATCCTGTGTAGCAATGTAGATATGGTCAGGTGTGCCCCCTCCAATCCTGTGTAGAAATGTAGAAACAGTCAGGTGTGCTCCCCAAACCCTACTTAGACCTGTAGTAACAGTCAGGTATGCCCCCCCCCCACACTCCTATATAGAAATGTAGTACCGGTCTGGTGTTCCCCCCATTCAGATGTACACAAGTTGCAACAGTCAGGTGTGCCCCCCAATCCGATGTAGAAATGTAGTAACAGTCAGGTGTGCACATCTAATCCTGTGTAGCAATGTAGAAACAGTCAGGTGTGCCTCTTCCCATCCTATGTAGATATGTAGTAAATGTCAGGTGTGCCCCCCAATCTCATATAGAAATGTAGTAACATGTATGTGTAGGTATAATACCAGTGGCGTACAGATGCCCAGAGGTGGCCAAGGTAGCAGGATAGATTGTAGCATTTGTGCAATATGCAGGTATGTGTGCCAGGTTGGTGTGTGTTTCATATTGTGTGAGAGTGGTCAGTATGTATGCATGCTGAGGTATGACCTGGTGGCCATTGCCCACTACTGCTGATGACAGGGCTAAGTCCTCATAACTGCAGTGCCAAAGACAATTCCCACCAGTATAACACATGCTAGCAGTAAGCCATTGTAAATGTATGGTGGTACTATGTGTCACCATCTGAAAGATTGACATGGCATGGCTGTAGGGCTAGATATACAAGTAGTACACAGGAGAAAGTACCCCAGACATACAGTATATAATTTGTAACTGTGAAATGGACACACCCTTGGAATCGTACATACAGGTATGCATCATATTATCTGGGCCTGTAGTAAGGAATACTGGTGTCATCTGCCTGAACACTTGCAGATCACAAAGGTGGTAGGACTGATGTATTGGGAAACAGCTGATGTACCTGCACATGCCACCATGACTGGAATGCCCCATGCATATCTGTGCGTCAGATGCAAATAGTGTCCATAGTACACATGCACCCAGCTCACTCAAACACCGTCCATAGGTACCTCTCTGGTCGCATCCCTGCTGTTGTGAATGGGTACAGTATGTCCCACACCTGTATATGGCAATAGCGAAAGAATGCAGCATGCAGTGCAGGTGTCCCATGCAGGTGTGTACCTAGCTGTAGGTAGTACCTTGCCGGCATCCACACCACCTGATCAATACTGATAGAAGTTATTGGCATGAACACCTAGCACACCTACCTTGTCACCCCAGGGGAATATACTGTATGGTGGTCTGGGACTGCAGGACTGACAAAATGCAACAGCCTGCCACAGCTGGTCCGCATCACCACCAAGTGGCCTACAGGCCTCTGCCAAAGGCCTGTGTCTCACACGTTCTGCCAATGCATGTTATGTCATGAACACCCAAATAACAACATAACACACTCCACATAAGCCATATGCAAGGCCATGTGGACAAACCACAGTAACATGTCCACCATGTCCCACTGCGTGAACTGTGGACCAACACCAAAACACAGCTGTGATGAGGTGATAACCTTAGGGAAAGTATCAGAGAATGTATGCATAATGTATGGCAGAGGATAGAATAATAGAGGGGGGTGGGAGCATGGGCAGCATGGAATGTGCAAGGTCCGACACACAGCTGTGTGCACACACTATCCCTGGCTGCAAACACATAAATGGGGGGCTACAAACCTGCCCATACACCACAATAGCAGTAATGTCCTGACTCATGCCCCCTGCCTCTGGGTAACCTGTGTGAATCTGTACAGCTGTGAGGTATTGCCACAGCAAGATAAGGCCATAATGTCATGTTGATGGATATACAAGTATGAGACCCTCTTCCAGCACTGTACCAAAGTGCTGAACTGGATACACAGACCTAGCAGCAAGTGTCTGCAGCTCCCACTCCAGAATGGCATAACTTACCATGAATATTTAGGCGTCTACCCACAATACCAGACACAGCTGCATTCACCCTTGTTCCCCAGGACATCACTATGAGCAAGAATGTCCATCTGACAGTACTTGAGGACATAACACATCAAAGTGTATAACAGTACACATGTCTGAATATCTCTGCCAACACCAGTACCTTGTAGCAGAAGCAGCACAGACACAATCACCGACAGTACACACTATCCCTTGCATAGTTTGTCCCCATATTGCCAAATGATCTAAGATACCCTGCAGAAACAGTTTGCTACCTGTAGGTGTACAACACAAAGGTCTGCATTGGAGTACAAACTACCTGGAATGGATCCACACATTCAGTACAGAATGGCATACCAGGCATGCTCACACACTTAGAGAAATGAAGGCAATGTCAGACAACAACATACCAAAATGTCATACTGGGCATGCTCACACACTTAAACAAATGAAGCCCATGTCTGCAAACAACAGTGGACCATACATATCTGACTGTTGCAGATGTTAGTGCATACACTCCTCAGTATGCACCAGTCATGCTTTGCACACACATTGGATAGGAATACAGACATATATCCAAGGACAACACACTATAATAAGCCAAAAGTAGACATACATACATGTGTGGAAGAGAGTAACTGTGACAAAGAGCCATCCATCATGAGGTCTGTCCCACCCAACACACAGCCAAATGGCTACAACCACATGATGTGTAAATATCACTCACTGTAGACATTAGCTACAGGTATCCGTCAGCATTACAGACTATGTGGTGCAGGTGCTAGCTGTGCAGCATAACTGTACAAGGCAGTAGTCATCTAGCAGCTGTATACATGTACCTGCGGAATATAGCCCTGCGTGTGCCTGCATGTGGTGTGTCAACCTCTAGATGGATGGGTTATGGCCCATGCACATGCACTGCCCTCCCCATAGCCCTACTATGACAAGCCTGCTGATGTCATCCACTTTGGAATACACCTTTGGGAATGGAGTAGCCAAGTAATCTCTGTGGCATGTCCTAATACTGTGTAATGCTGTAGTGTGATAAACTAGTTAGGTAGGAGTACTAATACCAGACATGACAACTGTGTGTGTGTGTGTGTGTGTGTGTGTGTGTGTGTGTGTGTGTGTGTGTGTGTATGTGTGTGTGTCTCTGTGTAGGGAGCAATGCTTTTTATGCTAGTCACGCTCACTACAATTCAAATGTCCTACTTTGGCAAGGCTGCTGATATCATTCATTGTGAAATACACCTTTGGGAAAGGTTTAGCCTAGTAATCTCTGTGGTGTGTCCTAATACTGCGTAATGCTGTAGTGTGATACACTAGTTAGGTAAGAGTTCTAATCTCAGGCATGGCAACTGTGTGTGTGTGTGTGTGTGTGTGTGTGTGTGTGTGTGTGTGTGTGTGTGTGTGTGTGTGTGTGTGAGTCTCCGTCTGTGTAGGGAGCAATGCTTTTTAAGCCAGTCACACTCACTACAATTCAAATGTCATACTTTGACAAGGCTGCTGATGTTATCCACTGTGAAATACACCTTTAAGAAAGATGTAGCCCAGTAATCTCTGTGGTGCATTCTATAACAGTGTAATGCTGTAGTGTGATATAGTACTCTGGTAGGGGTTCTCTTCCAACATATGGCCAGTGTGGATGTTTGTGTGTGTGTTTCTATGTCTGTGTAGGGAGCAATGCTTTTTAGGCTAGTCACACTCATTACAGATCAAATGCCCTACTTTGGCAAGGTTGCTGATGTCATTCACTGTGAAATACACCTTTAAGAAAGATGTAGCCCAGTAATCTCTGTGGCATGTCCTATAACAGCATAATGCTGTAGTGTAATATAGTACTCTGGTAGGGGTTCTATTCCCACACATGGCAAGTATGGATGTTTGTGTATGTGTTTCTATGTCTGTGTAAGGAGCAATGCTTTTTAGGCTAGTCACACTCACTACAGATCAAATGCCCTACTTTGGCAAGGCTGCTGATGTCATTCACTGTGAAATACACATTTGAGAAAGATATAGCCCATTAATCTCCATGGCGTAGCCTATAACAGCATACTGCTATAGTGTGATATAGTACCCTGGTGGGGGTTCTATTCCTACACATGGCAAGTGTGGATGTTTGTGTGCGTGTTTCTATGTCTATGTAGGGAGCAATGCTTTTTATGCTAGTCACATGCACTATAGATCAAATGCCCTACTTTGACAAGGCTGCTGATGTCATTCACTGTGAAATACACCTTTGGGGGAAAAGTACACCAGTAATCTCCATGGTGCAGCCTATAATGGTGTAGTGATGTAGTGTAATAAACTAGTTAGGTAGGAGTTCTAATCCCAGACATGGCAGGTGTGTGTGTGTGTGTGTGTGTGTGTGTGTGTGTGTGTGTGTGTGTGTGTGTGTGTGTGTGTGTGTGTCTGTGTTTGTCATTCGAATCCTGTGTGGAGGTGGCCATGAGTGTGTAACAACTGGACTCATTGTGGAGCGGGTTTTGCAAATTTCTTATATGGTGGCCCTATTATATGCCACAATGTCCACCATACAAGGATAACAGATGTGAAATAGCCAAGACGCTGGGGTGCAACTACATGCCCCTACATGTGACATCAAGGCCTGGTGAACAAAGTTAGCAACCCTTGTATTACCCAGAGAACACTCTCAACCCATGTCTCATACACAAACACACTTGTCTAGTCAACAACCACTATAGTGGTAGTACCCTGCATAATGTCCACAGATAGTAACCATGGTGTGACTGCAATAGACTACAGAGGGCATGGCACCCTGTCCATCAGTACAATAGGCATGTACATGCAGACAGTGCACCTTCACTATGTTCCCCACTGGACACCTGCAACACCTGTGGTGCCATCAAATGTGACCCACAAAGGACATACCATGCCTTAAGCACATGTCCTGTATGGACAGATGCCACTGACACCAGGGAATACCTGTATCATGCTATCCATGTAGGTGCAGGGTCAACCTGCTGTTCATTATCTGTTCTCACCACATGAGGCCAGGACTGGCACATTTGATGATAACAATCTGTGTACACAACATGGGCCAGACACCTCAGGTACAGTTCCACATGTCACTGTACATGCAAGTGGGACATGTGCACATCCCAGACACTGTCCATGCCATGGACTAAAGAACACATACATGGCAAGCAAAGCACAGGAATCACCACACACAGTAGTTACCCAGGTGACTGGATGGTGAATACTATACCCACCTGTGTGGGCCAATCCAGACACTAAACCCCTGAGCCACACTGCAGACCATTGTCATGTGGCCTGATGCCAGGGTATACCCATCACCTAGTCTTGTATAGCCTTCTGGCACAGTCAACCACTATACACCTGTGAAGCAATGCACCCATGCATATCAGTACTGGCACCCTGTGTCTGTGTGTGTGGCGTATGATGCTTCTGACCACATTCAGACTCACTACAACCCCCATTGGCATACTGAAGCATGCTGTCTGATGTCAGACACCTCCACATACCCTTTGCCCTTATAACCTCTGGATAACCCCTGTGGTACATGTGATACCTGCACAGTACTGTAGTGTGGCAAACTAACTAGTGAGGAGGTGTATTCCTGACCCTGCCAGTGTGTCAGTGTGTGTGGGTCCCTGAGAGAGCATGGCTGTGTTGATGCTGACACCTGTTCATGTGGACAGGCACATGTACTACACCTACTGTACCACTACCATATCGCTGTTGCAGATGTCACTCACCATCACATATACGTTTGGAGAACTCTTCAACATGTAAGCTATGTAGTGCATCCAATAACTGCATAGACATGTGATAGCAATACATAGTCAGTCAGGGGTTTGATACCCTGTACTGGCAGCTGTGTGACACAAACATACTTAGGTTTTACTCTTCCACCCCCTCCCTGACCTATCTTTGCCTCTGTCTGCCTCTCTCACTCCCTCTGTAGTGGATGTGGAGATGTACACCTGCTTTGCTTAAGCAGCAGCATGTGTTTTGTAAGTGATGCTCATGATCAGCTCGTGGCTTCTGCATGAATTGCAGCCCTCCTCTAGCTGATTGCATGTAGAACAGCTGTTAACATTCCCATAGCCAATTGCATGGAAACACACTCCAGTATCTAGGAACATCATGCTGGTGTTGGGCCTTTTCATTCACTGTGAGTAGGACCTAGATCTATTGTTTGGCAAACAGCATCACAGATGGATTGGGGATTTTCCTCTAACAACATACACTGTGGAAACAGGCCAACACACCGGAGGGGGATGTGCCTGACATGACTACAGAATGTAAGTGTCGCTAGTCTGCAATTGGAGTAATGTTGGTTTAACAGGGTGTGTGTGGATATGGCTGGTCTACATGTTTTAAGACCTGTCATGACAGTGCTATGGTTCTGAGGAAACCCCCATCTGTAGGTTCATCTGCAGACTGGGCAGTGTGTGGTGCCTTTTGTTTCTTGTGTTACTCACAGAGCACCTATCTGTGAATTGCAGAAGCATAGTGTAAGGATTGCAGACAGTACATGGTGACAGACATGAGAGTAGTTACTGTCTTCATATCCCTCATAGGACATATGCCACAACAAACCCTGTTACAACAGTAACTGTATGAGGTTATCATGGCAACATGTCAATATTGGCTTCATGTTTGTGCCTCCAGCCACAACTCTGTCAACCTGTGTACATATGTCATGCAGTAAGCAGTGCATATGTTCTGTACACCATAATATTTTGACAACATATCTGATAACAAGCCAGTAAGATATCAGACTGCAACACATGTTATGTATAGTAGGGGTTATCTTTGAGGATATAGCCTGGGCATTCTGTGGTTGTGTGTACAGTACTGAGGTCTGTGTACTTATGGTGATTGTTGACAGTATGTGTATTGTGAATATGTACCTTGGCCTGTGTACAGACTTTGGTAGATGTCATTGTTCTTGGTCCTGTTCTATCTGATGTTACATGCTGCACCACTGTATGTTATCCTATCGGCTTACATGTTCATACAGCCAAACACACACATGTTCCATAAAACAGACATGCATCAGACCACACTGTGTAGTGGCCCAGTATATGTAGGGTTAGTGTGTGAGTGGCACATATGAGAATGGTGTTGATCAGATAGTCCATATACTGTAATATTACGCTAGCTACCATATGTACCTGTTTTCACATTGGTTGTGGATATGCACTTTCACACAGGTGTCTGTTACTCTGTGCTGTGACATGCTATATATGCAGGTACATGTGTATTCCCCCATAAGAAATGTAGACCAGTGTTGTGGCAGTCTGCCTGTAGCCTGCACAGTGCTTTGTTACTTGCCTAGCAGCTTAGTGTACCTACCCAGTGTGATGTTATGTCCAGATACTTGCCAGATGTACTGCTGCCAGACCACCATAGCAGTCATGTATGTCGGACAAAGTAGTAGGATTCTGTATAGATGTATGTCACTAACTAGTGGGTAGTATGTGGCCATGGCACCTCTGTACCAGTGGTTAGTATGTGTCAGGACAGAGAAGGGTGTGTGAATGCATAACCTATGGGGGCAAATGTATGCCAGTGTTTATGTGATATAGCCATCTACATGGCTGTTAACATCCACATTGTCAGGCTTGGTCCACATGTCTTGCACTAAGGGGTTCTGTGTATAACTCTGGACTGACCAGAGTATGTCCGACTGTCCACATTTATTGGCCACAGGATCATTACCGTGCTAGCAGTGGTACTGTACTATGATGTCCTTAGGATGTCTGTCTGTGGCCAATGGTGCACATGTTAAAAGCAGATGTGACCTCCCACACACAACATGTCTGTGAAGACAACCCCTATCACAGTAGCAATAGTCTACATATATACCTACATCCCCTTGTACTAAGAGGTTAGGACTATGTGAACAAACAGTGTCTAGCAACACATTGCAGGAAGACAACAGAATGAAATGTTTTGAACAGTGGGTTCAAGAGGAGCCACTGCTTTTCAGTCAGGAAAGACAACCAAGAACGGTGGACATTCAACAGCGTTTAAAGGATTTTGAACAGAAAATGAGCAAGGTACATAATTTGCAGCTGGACAATGCGTACCTTGCTGAATGTATAAAAGTACAGAGGATCCCAAAGGGGTTAGGAATGTACAAATTTCCTAACAGACTGTTGATAGGGCAGCAGGAAGTTGATGAACTTTTGAATATGTTCGATAGACATGGTATCGAGTTGTTCCAGTTTATTATTAAAATCAACAACAGTAAGATCAATTGTTTGCTTGAAGATGTAAATAAGTTGAGCAATGATATTTTAAACGATATTCATTTTCTTAATTTTGAGACAAAATATGATAACATTTTTAACAAAATAGAACAGCAGGTTAAGGAAAACACTTCTAGAAAGCAACTTAAGTTGAAAAGGGATGAGTTGGAATATAGGCAGAAGGAAGCATATTTACTTCCTAGAAGTTATTACGGTGAAGTTACAGAAACTGAACGTGTAGCTAATTATTCAAATTACAACAATAATTTAGGTTCAGTGGTTGAGGAAATGGGAGACTTGAACAGGGAAGGGGAAAATAATGGTTACAACAATGGAGAAAGTGGTGAGGTTTTTGACCAGGAATTCCCCTCATTAAGGAGATCCGAAAGGATTCAAATAGGGACTGGAACTGGAACACTAATCTTTTAGGGGGGTATCAGACACCCAGGGGGGGTCCCAGAGAGGTCTCAGACCTTTTTGGAACAACAACAAAAACAACAGGTATTAGAGAAAACAGTTACAGGGAACTTGACCACTGTTGACCAGCAAGGTATATTATACACCTTGAATGGGTTTAATATTTACAATTACATGGAACAATCCATTACAAAAACAAAGTTTTTCCTTTTTGAAAAAGGATTCAAATTTGTTCCCTCTAAAAAATCAGGGGTAGCTCAGGTACTCACTGAAATTAAACTTTATGTGAGAAAATTGAATCTTCAGTTATTTTTTAAAAGATACAATGAATGAACAACCTACCATAAGGAACAGATTAAAGAAAAAAAGTATTTTTAACCCCCCTTTGAATTCATTTCTGGCTCATTACGACAAGGTATGTACTAGGGAAATCTTTCATGAATATCATGCTCTTAAAGATAATTATTACAATTTAACAAGAGATGAAATGATCCTTTTAAACTCCTTGAGAGAGTCTAATACCTTGCGAGTTATGAAACCGGATAAAGGGGGAGGGATAGTGTTGGTTGAAAGTATGGATTACATAAACGACATTACTAGTTTGTTACAGGATACAGATAAATATTTGGTAGCATCTATTAACGAAGTGAATGTTTCACATAGCAGGTTGCAAATGTTTCTAGAAGACTGTTTATTGCAGGAAGTCATAAATGAGGAACTGTTTAACTTTTTACAAAACAAATACCCATATATTCCAATGGTGTTCGGAATACCAAAGGTACACAACGATATTCAGCATCCCCCATATAGACTCATAGTAGCAGCACAAAATAGTTCTACAAACCATTAGGTATATTCATTGATAGGTTGTTAAAGGATTCTCTGAAAAGTATGAACCATGTGCTAAATGACTCATGGGATGTTTTATCCAGAGTAAAACAAGAATTTTTTAATGATACCACAGGTTTTTCCACTATTGATGTAGTGGACCTATTTGGGTCAATTCCACATGACACAGGTATGGATCTTTTCCATGAGGCTTTACTAGAATATAGTAAGTTGAGTGCAAATATGATCAACTTTGTGATGGAAATTATGGAATGGGTCTTAAAAACAATTATTTTGTTTTTTAGGAAGAGTATTATAAACAATTAAGGAGAGTAGCGATGGGTTCTAGCTGTGCCCTGCTTTTCGCTAATTTAGTGATGACTATGTGGGAGAAGAAGTTTATCTTCGGAACCAAATTTTCTGAACACTGGATATTGAATCTACGTTATTTGGACGACAAGTTTATTTTATGGAAGAGGGATTTAGATGTGGTGGATGAGTTTTTTAGTTACATTAACAACGTTTGTGATTTTTTAAATTCACACTTACCTATAATCCTTACAGAAATGATTACTTAGATGTGAGTTTGATCAAGGACATGGAATTGAAAGTTTTTGGGTCTAGGGTTTACCGCAAACCCACATATTCTAACAGTTTCCTTAGGTTTGAAAGCCAGCTCCCTTTATATATTAAAAGGAACTTGGTCCGTGGTCAGATGATTAGAGGTGCGAGAATGTGTTCTACACTGGCAGGGTTCAAAAATGAATTACTGCAATTGTCCCAAATGTTTGTAAATAGGGGATACCCAGAAGATTGGGTATTAAATCTTGAAAGAGAGGTGTTGGCAGGTTGGGGTACAAGATACATCCTGCTGTTGGGTCAAGGACAACTGACAGGCAACCATAGTAACGAGACTAAGAATGATAGGTACACACTCTATGGTTATTGAGTTTAGTTCTTTCGGTAGAAAGGTTCAAGATATTTTACTCAAAAACTGGGTGATTTTGGAAGTGAATGAAGAATTTATTAATAGCTTGGGTAAAGGTCCACTTTTTACTAATAGGGTGGGTAAAAGTATGAAATATTTATTGGAGCACCCTACAACACATACAAGTTCTCCAAGATGGACAACCAAATGCGGTAGATGTAATCAATGCTTGTTCATTTTGGAAAGTAGTGAACTGAGGCTGGGAGATCTGTTATAGACAGTGAAGTTGGCAGGGGCTAACTGCCACACAAAAGGAATAGTTTACATTAGTATATACTAAGGGTGTAAAGATTTTTATGTAGGAAAGATGGAAAGATCTTTTAGAACAAGAATTTATGAACACCATTACGCCATTGAAACACACAACAAAAATAATGCCCTTTACAAACATTCACAAGCTTACCCTAATTTTTCTGGTTTTAAGTTTGGCATCTTGGATGTTGTTAGGCAGAACACAAGAGGAGGTGACTGGGGGAATGAGATTGAGTCTAGGGAACTGTATTGGCAGTTAACATTGAAAGCCAATGAACCCCCAGGTATTAATGAACACTTGTCCTTGTTACCAATTTTAAAGCAAAGGGCTAGAAAGTTATGAATTTTGTCTCAAATTTTATTTCTTTAAAGTGGAAAGAAATCTTAATATTGTTTTTTTTATCAAACGTGTTATTTAAATATTGTGAATAGCATGTACAAGCGCAAAATTACAGCTTGAGGAACATCTATGTCTTTAAAAGTGAATTGAGGCAATTATAACTTCAAGCTATATAAGAGCTGATTATAGTGATTATTTTCAGTTTGAAAAAGTCTGTCAAGTGAACAGACGAAAGCGCTTACTCTAACTGCTTTGGTTTCTTGGATTACCTATTTTAACGTATTTTGTCTTGGTTGCAGTATTGTGGACATTTTGTGTTCAATAAAACCGTTTGTTTTGGAATGATTAAGCTTTTTGGTTAGCCTGTGTCAGACTTGGATTGTTTTTTTCTATATATGTATATATACTTATCCATATATCTATATGGATATATACACATATACATATCAACATACATAGATGGATATGTATATGTACATATATATATATATATATATATATATATATATATATATATATATATATATATAAACACTCAGATATATACATATGCACAGCAATATATGGCTACACATATACAGATAGAGATACATATGCACATATACGTATGGATACATTCATATATATTGACAGTAATAGGTATATCAGAATAGATCTGTATGCACATATAGTTATAGATATCTACATATATATCTACATAAATAGGCATATCTGTACACATAGGATGTGCATACATATATAGCTATATATACATATATGTAGATATACACAGATATATATATATATATATATATATATATATATATATATATATATATATG
Source organism: Protopterus annectens (assembly GCF_019279795.1). NCBI lineage: Eukaryota > Metazoa > Chordata > Ceratodontiformes > Protopteridae > Protopterus > Protopterus annectens. Next base: position 1,297,438,032 of record NC_056725.1, on the reverse strand, counting down.
TGTGTGTGTGTATGTGTGTGTGTGTACATACGAAGAGATGTATACATGGCCATATATATGTTGTACTATACAGATATGTATACAGACATATGTATGAATATACATGTGCATGTACATGTAGACATATATCAACCAATTATATGTATATATCCATAATCCTGTCATGTGTAAGCCTCACAGTTGTGCATACACTTCCAGATGTATCTCATTGTACGTATCTGCTTTGTGTACATTATGATAAAACAACATATGTGATGCAACAGTCATATTAATAACATGTACTACACAATTGTAGAAGTAAAGGCAATTGTTCAATACTAATCAATATGTGTATTGACAGATATATTGGAAAAGCAACAGCTGTTTTCACAGTAGTCATGGTGTAGTGGTTAAGTGTTGTGACTTTAGTGTTCAAGGTCCTGGGTTCAAGTCCTGCAAGGGCTGTTCATTTTGTTGCTGGGCAGAACAAGGGCTGTCGGATACAGAGTAGTTAAGGCAGATTTGTGCAGCTTTAAGCATGTTTGCGTGAGTTTACACGAAGCTAAGCAGTGCTAAGCTATGGGTATACATATGGGCACTTACACAGTGCAGGCTTTGTTTACCAGTGTGAAAATCAGCTTAGCTGTTATATTGCAGCAATGTTGATACCTGCTAAGCATGGCTTATCCCTAGTAACCAGTTCACACCACCCAGTTTGATAATATAGCAAGATAATGACATCTGTAATAAGTGTATGAAATGCCATGTACAATACATGCACCTATGTGCCGTCATTACAGTAGCAAGGGGTGTGAGTGTCATGTGTGGGACAAAGATGTATATGAGGCCTGTACAGCATTGTTATCTGTGACTGTGTTACATACAGGGGTATGTGCTGTCACACTGGCATGTATTGTATCATGGTGGTACTACCATTGACAGTGCCTACCTAGGGAAGAGTAGAGTGCTAAGTGTAGTACTGACAACAGGCACACCTGCAGGCATAGCTGGAATCTGAGGCCTCCCTGTTGTATCCCTGGTGTATGAACTGTGTCACAGTATATAACCCCTACTGGGTAATGATCTGACATGTGGAATGTAACTGTAGACTATCATCTGTACAGCACATGATAGCGAGGGCTCCTGACATGTAGGTATGGCATACATATTGTTGTCAAATGTCTGTCAATACATTCATCCTACTGCACAGCTACTTGCCAAGCTGATAACTGTCAGTCCCTGTACAGATGTGCAGATGGCAGGTATCCAGCTGGGATATGTACAGGCAACATAAGCTTGATTGACACTGACATGTCTGGCCAGCTGTGTACAAGCTGGCACATATTGGAGATAACACCCTGCATGCACCACATACCTCAGGTACCTCCACTAGACTACCACAGTCAACAGAACATGCTTGGGTACAGGTCTCCATCACAGACACTAACGATGTGTTGTAATGCATGTTGCATGCATGTCACCATGACCACCTCAGTGGCCATGTGCAGGATGCACCTGGAGGAATGGCTGATGCATGTCACTCTCACCCTGGGGTCACCACAGTAGTGTCTGTCAACAGATTGCCTGCTGCCACATGGCAGGTGGCAGGATACCACTGTACACACAACCACTACACAACCCATCTCTCCTTGAACAATAGCTAGGTACACAGCTATGGCCACCTGCAGTGATGCACCCCAGTACTGACACGTGTACATGTGCATGACTGAGTATAGCAGTGTCTGTGTGTTAGCACACCTGTATGTGGGAATTCCATGAGAGCCTTCACAACCACCGCAACACCCATTGCCATAGTCAGTCATGGCTGCTGCTGTATGGGACATTACATGTACCCTGTTAGGCTCCTCTCCATACTGGCTACATGAGCCTTGCAGTACCATCACAGCAGTGTTGTACAAATGGGTTGATAGGCATGGGCTACCCATTGTGTTCTGGCAAGTGCGGGTATGTGTGCATGTCCGTTTATCTGTAGGGTACAGCATTTCGAGGCCACATACACCTATTACAATATCCATTGCCACATAGTAGTACAGATAGTGTCTGTCATTGCTGCCTAATGGTGAGGCATGACAATGCAACACTCTGCTATGCATGTGGCATGTGCATCAGATGCATATCCCTGTAGTACCACTGTTGGGATCTACAATGGGTTGTATCGCAGTCATGGCTAATGTGTGATAGTGGGTATGTCAGAGTATCATCATGGGTGTCAGGGAGTACAATATCCACTGGGGGTCATTACACCAAGGTACACTCGGTATATGTCCCATGTACCACGTTATGGTTACCACTGTCACCATCAACCATACAGGTAACTGATACCACATTCCAGGCCAGTTATGCATGTGCTGTGTGCAGACTATCTGTAACACATTGGAAACACGGTCAAGTTAATTAGCAGCGATAGGCCCTGGTCTCTCGGATGTGTGTCTGCCTGTTATGTGTCTGTTAATATGTATATGAAAGTATGTCACACTATGTATTGTCCATATACACCCATTACATCCCCCAATAGCATACTGTACATGTCTTGGGATGTTCTGCATGTAATATGTAACCTGGGACACACCTCACCCTACATGCTGTGTGGTGTGTGCAATGTAAGACACACACTACAGTATCACTACATACCTAGGTAGGGGTCTAGTCCCAGTGGTGCCAAGTAACAGTGTGCATGTATGTGGATGGGTCTACATCAGGTTAAAGGGTGTACATGCCCCAGCGGGTCACCTGCCCATGTGGCACAGGCAATAAATGTTATACTAACCTGTGACATGTGTTCAACTGTACCCCAGAGATGTCACAGCCATGGTGTCATCACAGTGCCATACCCCGTTGTGGAATATGACTGCAGACCATCCTCATGCTGACACATGTACACCTACAACACAAATGGATAACATTATAGAGACCACAATCAACCAGTGTTATTAACAGCTATAATGCATCATTGCTGGATGGCTACACTACCTGACATATATGCATTACACTTTACACCTTACAGCATGTTTCACTGTAGTAGTGTGGTACATTGTAGTACAGTCACAGTGTGCATCAGAACCATATTAGCCTGTCCCTTCATTGATGGTATGGATGACAGCGATGTGGCACAGGTATCATCATATGCACAGGGCATCTTCGTGCTGACACATGTACACCTACAACACAAATGGATAACATTATAGAGACCACAATCAACCAGTGTTACTAATAGCTATAATGCAACATTGCTGAACAGCTACACTAACTGACATATATGCATTACACTTTACTCCTTAAAACATGTTACACTGCAGTACTGTGGTACACTGTAGTGCAGTCACCATGTGTATCAGAAACATAGTAGCTTGTTCCTGCATAGATGGTATGGATGATAGGGATGTGGCACAGGTATCATTATATGTACAGGGTGTGTTGTTGGGTTGCCAGAGGCCGAGGGTGGGCCATACATTTGACACCATGTGTGCGGGTGAGGGGTGTACTGAGGTGAACTGGGCGTGGTGATGTGGTGTGTGTAGGTATGGGGTTGCCCTAGGTGTGTTTGTATAGTGTGTGGGTATGGATGCACACAGTTCTACCATGTGGCTGCCCTACACAGGTGTTTATGGACAGCTGCCGACCAGACCTGGTAGGATGTGCAGTTCACTGCATCTGGCCATGGACATGTGGACTGTGGCTGCCAGGGGTTCCATGGGCACATGCAGGTACAGGCCTTGATGTGCTACTTTCACCTGGTGATGAAAAATGTCCGCTGGTACCAGGTCCCTCCTGGGATTGGCCAGGACCATGTGCTTGTGGCCTGTTGTGGTGTGGTGTGGACAGCACTCCCCCAGTGCTGGGGCTGGTACTGCCACTACGGGAGCCCCTTGGTGTCTTAGCATGTCCACGTTGACTGCCAGCTGTTGGTGTTGCTGGCCTACATCCATGCGGCCATCGCCACACTCCCACCACACATTCAAGCATGGACAGACCACAATCGATGAGGGCCATCATCTCACCAGACTGTCTATCCATGAATTCAGTTAACGCATGGATGGCACCTGCAGTTCACGGGCATTGTCACTTGCAGATGTGAGAGCAGCCCTCTGCAGCCACAGGCCCTGTCTGGTGTAATGTTCTATATGTGCCTGCGCCTCCATGACAGCCTGAAACATGCACCTGCTTGTACCAGCTATGTCGCCCCTGCCAGGGGCATGATGTCCAGCAACCCTGCCATGAGCACCCTGGGACATCTGCCTATGTGGTACCCTGCCAGACATCTGGTTATGCCTGCTGTGACCAGACACAGTAGACATGGTTACCACACTTCCCTGTGCATAGCCACCAAACACCAGCTGTCCCTCCACTATGGCCACTGGTGATGGGGAATGTATAAGCACTGAAACTGCGTGCGGGGGTGGGATGGTTAAAAGAGGGATGTTAAATGATGGTGCTGTTTCGGCTCCTGACAACCCCCACCTGTTCCTCAACAGTACTATCATCATCTTCGGTGTCTGTATGGACGCCAACATCAGATTGCATGCAGGAGGGACCCTGACCCACCTCGCCACCTGTGGGGGAAAACAATAAACACACTTTAAAACCTGTACAGCACTGCCTAACAGTACACATACAAACACACACACACACACACACACACACACACACACACACACACACACACACACACACACACCACCATAATACCTACCTATCCATGACTTTACAGACAGTCCCATGTATATTTCCATGTGTTCCCCATCCTGCATCACACTTGATAACATGCACACATTGATACCACTCATTAACATATCAGTCCTCTAAATGCCTAGACAAGTGAGCACAACACAAGACCTGTTACTGCATTACCTGCCTGACCTGTGTGTAGCAGTGTTAGATGGCCTCACTGCTGTCATTCAGTGTTCAACCTGTGTATGTCCAGACATCATGAGCATGGCCCCTATATGTGTGGGCTACTATGTTCACTCCATAGTATCACGCACTTGTGTGTCATGTGTATGTATTGCTCAGTACATGCCAGCTATGCTGCTCAATCAGCCTGTCATGTGACAACTGTGATTTATGGATACACTCCCTGGTGTTGACTACTACTTCCCCAATGCATCTGTAGTGCTGCATACGTGGGTGGTAGGTCACCTGTCTGCTGAATGCAATATTAAGGCTATACCTGGTGTCTACCTTCCCTCTCAATGCCTGTTCCATGCTACAGATCTTATTATACTATCAGCTGTCCTGTGATTACATACATGACAAGTATGCCTGTTGTGTAATGTGGCAGTCCATGTCCATGTACTGCATGGTCCCAATGGGAGGTACTGCTGTATGAACACCCCACAATCACACATGTGCACACATGGCCACCCGCACAAACACACACACATGCACAAACACATCCTACATGCATCAACCTCCCTCCACTTCACCAGAGTGACCCTACAGAAAAACTAACTAACCACAGGATGCGCACACACACACACACACACACACACACACACACACACACACACACACACACACACACACACACACACACACACACACACACACACACACACACACACACATGCAGGTGATGTTGCACAATGATAGTACACACAGTCCTCCTATTACCTATCTGTCAACATGCAGAACATATGGTACACAACAGCATGCAGTGCAGCTATAGTCAATCCATGCTAGCAACAGTATACATGTGTGTGATGCATGTGCTGTGTCACAAGGTGATGCTCCTTCCCCTGGATACCACTGCACCCATGTACACAGTATTGCTGTGCACCTATTCTGCACCTTGCCATGTACTGTGCAACACACCTCACAGGTGTATAATCCATTGCGGAATGTGTAGTACTGTGTTAGTTATGTCAGCTTTAATGCTCACAGCCCCTACGTTTTTCAGCAACACATACCTGGGATGATATGTGGACAGATGTCATTTGTGAATGCCTGATGTCTGATTTACAGCTCTCAACATCAGTGGACCATGTATGACTAATCCAATACTCTTACGCTAACAACCATCAGAGCATACTATGGCTATGGGGGGTGTACACACCCTTATTGATATGACACACCCATCCGTGATCTGCATTGGGACCACATCACTGCATATCTTAACAGTACATGAGCCCAATATGTGACATATGTCCTGTACTTTCACATGCAGTGTCTACAGAATGTGTTAGGTGTACAGATGCTGACCGTGATGCATACACTCCATGTGGGCATATGTGTGCTATGACTGTTTGTCGCACCTCTTGTTGTGTGTACTACAGCAGTCACTACTCCTAGCAGGGGTATACCAGCATGGGCCATCTGCATTTGCCAGTGTATGTTCAGTCTGCTCTACACATGTCCCCATAATCTGCATGATTGCAAGGTCTACTCATGTGCACATCCCTTGGTGTTCACACACTGCCATTACTATTGCTGTGGGGGTAGGGTTACTTCTGCCACAGGTCCTGAACCTGACTATGTGCAGATACAGACAATCTTAGCATCCTTAGGATCCCTGCTGCAGTGCACTAGTGTATCATGCTGACACCCCCCCTCCTTCAGCCGTTTTGCAGATGCATGACAAGTAAGCCCTACACATGTGTGTCACTTTTCAGTGTCCCATACACTGAACACCACATGTTACAGCCTAGTCCCAGCTGATAAGTGGACTGCTGTAATGCCTTATACCATAGCGTATCTCTCCAGAAGTTGCCATTGTCCTACAGGTATATACACTGGTGTTGCACTATATATGGGTGTTGTTCCAAACATGTCCCTACTGTAGGCCATGTCTCCCACCATTATGTTACTCCCTGTGGACACATTCCGCAGTTACAGGATGTTAGTTATCATGCAGGTGTCTGACATACTGTTCCAATACCCCATCATGGTCAGCCCTGTGATGCCTTGCATTTCACAGCAACAATACGTGCACATGCACAGCATGCATTTTGGGTGGGTGTGTTAGATGTGTGCATGGAATATACCATCACCATTACATGCCCGGTGTATTGGCAAGCATCTACATAAACCACACTCACCAGCTACAGGCTGCTGCCTTGGTGGTATCTCAGAGGGACCTACATAAGAGGGTGAGAGATGCAATGTCAGTGGCCACACCTGTGGCAGTGCTACAGGGTGGGTGCAGTATTACAATACATCAATGGTACATTTCCACAATACTACCACACATTGACATCTGTTTATCACTACTATGCAGCAACACAATATATCTGTGACATGTCAGATATGCATGATCTACCTGTGCCGATGCAGATGTATACACAACAGGGGTCTACTGATGTGCCCTGTGGCCTTACCTGCACACTCCTCGGCCGGTGTGTGGGTGGCACCCACCTCCACAAAGGTGTCTGGCGGTTGGTGGCTGGCCGGCCGGGCAGGTGCCATGAGACTGGTCAGGAGCTCCTCCACATGTGTCAGAAGGGGATGGATGGCATGGTCCCCCCTGTGGCGAGGTGATCCCCCCAGACTGCAGCAGCATGCTGATGGGCATTACGGAGCAGGTCAAAACAATGATGCTGGACCTGCTCATAACTGTGGTTGTGCAGTCCGACATCATTGACCCTGTGGACTAGGTTGTTCCACAGGGCTGTCCACTCCTGCTGCTCATGGGCGACCCGGCCAAAAAAGATTGCATAGTGCTGTATCAGTTAATTCAGCAGGATTTCATTTTCAGCTGCTGAGTAGGCTGGCAGCCTTACATGGGTCATTGTGCCTGAAAGACATAAAGATGGACACAGGTGTGAGGAAGTCATGCAGCAAGGTTCCCACAGTTCTTAATACACATCACTGTCACCCTCCCACCATATCAGTGACAACATACAGTACACACAACTCAATAGGTATGGCTACAGCATACCTACCAGTGGGGCATATATTGTACTGTACCACGCTTTGTGCAATGTGTCTGTAGCCATGTTCCCTGTGTAGACACTATCATTGATGGCCTGTTACAGACTATTCACCTGCATGCCATTGTCAGGGCTGCAATATTCCATATATGCCTGTGGTATGCCTGCTATGTGTTTGCTGCACATCTGACATTCTGTGTTATTGCGGTTATCTATGCATGCTGTTGGACATGTTCTGGGATTGTGTAGACTATTACTACTGACATATGGTCTATAACAGTGACACAATAGCATGTATATGTACTATTGGCCAGCAGAACCATCTCTCCAAACTCATCTTCCCATGTTAACAGGCCACATCACATGTGTGACCCACCCTGTGGCCTCCTGATGTACAGGACCAGCAATACCGTCAGGTGGAACCAACCCAGGGATGTTGTCCCCCCCCCCCTGGGGGCACACATAGACATGTTCTTGTCCCCTGAGGTCAGGTCAAGGGACTGTTCCATACCGGGCTCCACAGACACATGTGGGATGTGCTACATCACCTTGGGGCACCCAGTACACATTCACAGGGCCCACATGCTCTTCCTGCTCAGCCTCCAGGCCAGGTATCTTTGGGACGTGGACTGCTGTTGTGAGTAGCAGTGGGTGGGAGGCCTATTCCCATTGTGTCCATATTGGAGCCTATGGGGCATCCACATCACAGACCGCACACACCATCTAGGGTGTTTACCCACCACATGTGTCACATACCACCCCTGTAGGCTGTCCTCTATATCTAACAACCCTGACCACCTCCACAACTATACCTGCCATACTTCCCCATATTCCCATTCCATACTTCACAGATAAGGGCAATGTGGTCCCAACAAGGGGTTCACATGTGACATACCTGTCCATGTTGCACACACTGACAGCTGTAGGTAGCTGTGTGTATTGCTATGTGTGCTGTTTCATCGCACATAGCATGCAGCACTGCGGTAGTAATATCGGGGACATGTATTTACATACATATATGTTTGTGTGTGTGTTTGTATATATGTAGACATGTGCATATAGGTATATATCTATATATGTGTAGATATATGTGATGTATATATGTGCTCATATATATGTCCACACATGGGTATCTGTATATTTGTGGACATACCTGTAGATATATATATATATATATATATATATATATATATATATATATATATATATATATATACACATATGAATACCTATATGTGGGGTACATTCAGACATCAGGTCCACAATCTGAGTCAGAGAGCCAGGCTGACCCTCTAGTCATGACATGCGGCACTTGAGCTGGCATAGCAGATCTCTGACTTCCCTGCTATGCACCATGACCCAGACCTGGCGACAGGTGACAGGTTCCTATCTGCACCTGCTCCCGGGGGAGCAAACCCCCATCCCCTGAGGCGGTTCCACCCAAAGGTGGTGCAGGACAAACAGATGAGGAGGTCCTGGGTTGGGCCCCAGATGTGCTGGTGCCCGGTGGCACGGCAAGCTGAGCTGGGATAGGTGGGTCCGCTGGGACCCGCATTCTCATAAGTGCTATGGTGTTTATGGTTTATCAGCATATGTGGGTTAGTAATAGTCAACACATTCCAAGATTAGGTATAACAGCATGCACAGATATTCCCATTAACCCAGACACCAGATATGGAACAGTTGCATAGCAAACGGAACACATGCATATATGGGACCACAGTGGTAATAACATCAGCATGCAGGTACATTGATGGCACCATGCCACCAATGTTGGAGTATTTCAGCATAGCACATGCATAGAAACAGATTTAAATAATTATAAACCAATAGGACATTTGTCCCAACATAATAGTGGAGTCATCCCATACCAGTTGAGGTGGGTAATTAATGAATTGTTGGAGATGTGGTGGGGGGAGAGAAAGATGCCAATTAGCAACTAGTATATTCCTGTACTTCACATTAGTTTTCTAGTCAGTGCTGTTATCTGTACCTTACAAGTATTACTACACTACCCTATTGCCTTAGTTTGGACAGTGATATGGCTGTCATCTTTATGCATGAACTGGTTTTACCTGCAATATACACCTCTTACCTGGTATATCTGTGGAGGAAATGTTTGTTAACACTAACTAACCATTTCTACAGATACTCCCAGATTCCTGGTTGATGTTGTGTACATACCTGTCCATCTCTTTTTGTGCAGACTCTGGCCATGTCTTGACCACATGCAGGTGGACCGGGACATATCTAGACTATTGCCCTCTTCAACCTTTAGTGACCTACAACACTCTTATACAGGATTTTCTACACATTTATATTATGTAGCACAGTGTGGGTGACAGTGATCAGTGATACCTTATTATTCAGAGCAACTGCAACACTCACAATTCCATATAATAACAGAGTAAACTGTACCAGTACAGGATATCATGCTTTTATTTCTTGGCACAGTATTTGTATCTGTCATACGTTTAGGAGCAATGCTTGTTAGCACTACCTGCATGTTGCCACACAAAGTAGCAGATTTCACATTAGTATTATGTACATACATCTCACTCTGTTACTGTCAACACTCTGGTCACAGCTTGACAACATGAGGGTGTAGATGGGACATACTTGGCTTATTACTCTCATAACATTCTGGGAAGTTGCTAGAGTGTCAGGGTTGTTCTCATAGATGTCTGTCAATCAGTTGTATTTCTTGTTTGCTGCCTAAACATCTTGGATCATCCCACTGATTTCCCAGGTGGACAGGGTGACGGTCAGCAAATATGGGCCAATTTACTGGACATTCTGAACATATCTGTACAGTTGTGGGGTATGATTCTGTATGCAGCCTACTACCACTCCCAGGATTCGGACCATGGCTGTGTCTGCTAAAAAGAAACCACTGTCCATCACAGTTGTGTGTGCTATATAGATATTGATTTGTATCCCTTATCTGATTTCTGTCTATAATTCTGTGGTTTATATTCTGACCTTGTATTACAGCACTCTTACACAGGATTTCCTAGACAGTTAGATTATGTCGCACAGTGTGGGTGACAGTGATGAGTAATACCTTATTATTCAGAGCAACTGCAACACTAACAATGCCATACAATATCAGAGTAAACAGTACCAGTACAGGGTATCACTCTTTTATTTCTAGGCACAGTGTTCACATCTGATGGACCTGTGGGAGCAATGTTTGTTAGCACTACCTGAATGTTGCCACACAAATTACTAGATTCCACATTAGTATTATGCACATACATCTCACTGTTACTGTAAACAGTCTGGTCACAGCTTGATAACATGGGGGTGTAGATGGGACATACTTGGCTTATTACTCTCATAACATTTTGGGGAATTGCTAGATTGTCAGGATTGTTCTCATAGATGTCTGTCAATTAGTTGTTTTTCTTGTTTACTACCTAAACGTCTGGGATCATCCCACTGATTTCCCAGGGGGACAGGGTGACAGGAAGCAGATATGGGCTGATTTACTGGACATTCTGGACATATCTGTACAGTTGTGGGGTATGATTCTGTATGCAGACTACTACCACTCCAAGGATTTGAACCATGGCTGTGTGTGCAAAAATACAACAGTTCACGTCACAGTTGTGTGCTGTTCAGATTTTGTTGTCTGTCTTTTCACTGTTTTCTCTCTATGTCTCTCTCTCAGTTGTACTAAATGACCTCTGGGGATTACACCAGTCATATACAAACATTCTTACACATTCTATTTATGTTGCACAGTGTGGGTAACAGTGCTTAGTACAACAGTACTATTATGTGATTGCAAACCTACATTACCATATGATACCAGAGTATACACATGCAGTCCAGCAGTTAGACCTTTATTGTCAAGCTATTATGCTTTTATTTACATACAAACTATATGAGACTCTTCCTGCCATATTCTCCAGTGTATGCAGTACTTGCCTTAAACAGTATTGGTTTTCTACAGGCAATTGACTTACTAATACTGTTAGATTTATTTCCTATGACAGTACATGCAAGAGTATTACTAACCTGCCTTGCATCGCAACCTGTCCAAGCGACAGTCATAGGCTTCCTGATTTGCTGCCCACTCACTTGCCACTGTGAAGGACATAAGAGGAATATTTAGCCATACCTATCCATAATATACATGAGCTGGCAATTATTAAACAGGTAGTGGAGTGATACACACAGCTGGGACCTCCCTGTCCTCCCCTGTCCACTGATCCAAGAGATCCCCTTACAACGCTTCAGGTTGGCATAGTGATGCCTGACCTGCTCACCAGTTTGGGGTATGCCAGTGGCACTGGTGAGGTCATGGGCGAGACAGTCTCAGGCTTCTGCCTTGCATTGGAAACCCTGCTACTGGCCCTGCAGCAGTCTCTGCTCATGGCTTTTGACAAGGAGTCCTGCCATGACTCTGGACTCCTAGATGCCCCAGTGCTGTGCCCGAAAGCGCACTCCCTCTCCCCTTCCTGACATGGTGCCTGCAAGGGGAAGCTACAACCAGTTATGAGATGTATTCCCAACTGTTGGGTTTAATCAGAGCCGAATTCCAGCACTTTGCCGTGATTGGCCGGTTTTGAAAAGGCTAAGCTATGGGCAAACCTGCTTACCTAAGGTTGGCATTGTTTAAAGGTATAAACCACTGGGCACATTGAGATAGCTGACCTACACATTGCTTACACCTCCTAAGCTGGCCTGTGCAATGCTTAGCTTTGCTTAAATTTGACTTTGCATTATATTTGCTTTTTTGGCATTGATTTATTATTCATTACATCTTGTATCTATGTCTGGTATCCATGATTCATGTGCATGTACACTGTATGGGATCCTTGTGTTTAGTAGGGGATTTCAGCACTCTATTATAGTTACACCTCACATCTGGGCTTACTTCAGTACTCCAGTTCACATATTTATGTTATGTAGTAGGTTATAGAACATATGACTGTATACTGATTACTTTCACATGTTCAGTTTAATTTTACTATAGTGAGGGTTTGTTTGGTGATACCTCACTCTTATGTACTGCTGTGGTAGCTTGGTGGTTAACTACTTTGACTATAGTGTATAGTGTCCTGGGTTCAAGATCTGCAAGGCTGTTCATTTTTTTGCTGGGCAGCACAGCGGCTGTTGGATACAGACTGATTAAGGCACTTTTAAGCACTTGTAAGCGGGTTTGCACAGGTTTGCGCGAGGGTAAGCAATGCTAACCTCCGGTTAAATATGCTTACAGAGAGTTAGCTTCAGTATTGCTTAACCTGTGTGCACATTGCTTACCCCTGCACAAATTGGCTTAAACCCGCTTACTAGTGCTTACATATGCTTACTCCAGCTTACTACTGCTTAATAGTGCTTACACTTGCTTACTAGTGCTTACTCCTGCTTTCCACTGCACTAATTTAGACAGTAATGTCTAATGGTTCTTAGAAAGGTGGGGGATTTGGAAGCTGGAGTTATCATTCATTACACATTTTACTTTCCATTTGTATCCATGATTCCTGTGTACATATACTGTATGGGGCACCTGTGATTATCTGTGGACTTTGCAATATTATGACACTGACACCTCACATCTGCATTTAATGCAGTACTCCAGTTCACAAATTTATGTTATTTAGTAGGTTATACAACTAAAATATTGGTCATAATGTGATTTGACATGGAAAATGGAATGTGCTGCAGTGGGACTCGAAACAGGAATGCCTACTCGTGAGACAAATGCTTAGTCCACTACACTATTGCTATACTGGTTAATTTGCATATATCTTCCTTGTTATCCTCTTCAGCCTTTTAAGCTGCATTAACCGTAGCTAAGTGATGGGCAAACCCACGCACCTACAGTTAGATTTAATCGGTTTCATAAAAAAAGGGTATATTTATATTGTGTATTTACTATTGCTGTTGTACATGTGGGGGATGTTGCTGGGGGTAGGCTGATACCTATGAGCAGTCTCGCTCATTCCTTTGGGCTTTCTGCTGTTCTTCATTTCAGGGGCATGTATATTCTGAGAGCTCTGCTCTCAGACACTCCCCCTGCACTCTTACATGCTCCATGTAAGATTAGGGGCTTAGACAGCTCGCCTTCATTAATATGCATGGCTCGCTGCCGTCCTCCTAAATGGCCGCTTCCGTGCAGGACTAAGCTAGTCCTGCACGGAAGGTTAGTAAAATCAGGGGCTTGTCTTTATTTCTCATTTTTGCATGTTTGCTCACATTTTATTTTGCATTTATCCTCTTCCTTGTTTAATGGTTTTACATCTGCACTAGTAATTCCAGTTATTTTTTACACATCCACATTTAATATCAAGTCTGTTTTCTTAATAGCCTGCTTTAGTTTCATCATTTCTTATACATATATATTTTTTTATAACCACTTCATTTACAAGTATAAAATATTGTATGCATATCAAATTAAGATAAAATATTATAGTTGAGGAACACTTGGTTCTGCTTAATTTGTTTAAATTAGTAACACCAATCAAAAATAAAACTACAATAACATTAATTTTACCTGGCGGGATTTATTACATGGAGGTTGAGAGGTTGGCATAATGGTTAAGGTGTTTACCTTACAAACACAAGGTGCAGGGTTTAATTCTTACATGGGGTAATTGGCTAGGCTTAAAATAGCCTACAAGGGCAGTTAGCCAAGTGCTAATCTATGAACCTGTAAATTCTCCAACATGCAGGGTCACAAAAGGAAGGAGGCAGTGCCTTGCACTGCTAAAACACAGCTCTCCCTCGTGAGAGGCATGGACAGCAAGGCTCACCACTCCTCCACTCAAGCAGGACCATGAGGAAAGGATGGTATTTGAACATGTGCTGTCAGATTTGCAGAAGGTTATGAGTCCCTTCTCCTATAGAAGACTGGGGACAAAACAGAGTTTTCAGGTTTGGTCAATATGTGTAGGACAGTCACATATTTGTAATAGGCACTGCCTTATCTTTCAAACCTCCTCGATATTCAGGATGTCTCTGAGCTTGACTCACAGTTTTGCTCTGTTATTCCTTATTTATTTTATTTATTTTATTAAATAAATTATACTTCCTAAAACTATCAGTCTAGTTTGAAAAAGTTGTGGAGTGCACTTTAAAATAATAAAATAGAAATAAATAAGGTATGTAAGTAAATAATTGAATAAATACTATTTAAATAAATGTTTATTTATTTATTTATTTATTTATTACATTTGTTTACCAGGTAGTATCCGACTGGGCCAGGGGTCCATTTTCATTGGCGATCCGGGAAGAAAAGCTCCACGATATAACAAAAAATAATATTTCAAAGAATATTTCAGAGAATACAATCCAGGCAATAGTACAGTACAATGCAAGAACAAGCAATCTTAATAGTACAGTTCAATCTATAGAACAATACAGGCAGTAGTACAAAAACAAGCAATAGAATAATACAAGAACTGCAGTAATTTCTATACTAAGAAACAATTCATGTCAGAAGAATACGAGTTTTGCTGAAAACAGTAATAGAAACCATGACAATAATCAGAGATTTAATGTTGTCTTTTTTGTCTGAATCAACATGTCAGTTGTTGAATCTGTCCAGATCTGACCTTATTGCTTTGTGTCAAAGCTTTGGATCCAAAAGTTCTGACTTCTCTCCTGCCCACAGTTCCTCTGTCCTGCCTGAACTACTTCATTTCTCATTTGCCACCTGTGAAAACTAGACACAAGAACTGAGAGCTCACCCATAATTTACAATAAGTTAATGCTTTTTTTCTTCCTCCCATTAAAAAAAACTAGTAGATAAGTTAGGATTTATAGTATATTTAATATAATCTTAGAGACTGTGTGTTTTCTTAGGTATATTTGCATTTTTTTCTTCTGAGTGTGTGTGAGTTTGCATACGGTCATGTTTATACTATTCCTATATTTAGATTAGTCTTTTTCATACAATAGTAGTACTTTTATAGTCAGTGTAGTCAATTAGTTCTCATGCCCTCAGGCTTCAAAAAAGCACTCTTCCTGCAGGCATAAAAAACCTCCCTAATGCCCACACTCCAAGTGTGTATACTGCTTGGGGCCTTCACACTTTCAAGCTTCTTGCTCTATCTGTGCTGCCTTTGGCTCCAGAGCACTTCAAGGGCATAAAGAGAAACTTATATTAAAAGGCCCCCCTTCCCCCCAGACAGGGTCCATAATGTCCTCAGATCCTAAGGTAGCCACTTCTTCTTCTCCCTCTGACAAGAAGAAAGATAAGGAGAAGAACAGCTCAATATAGAAAGACAGACAAAAAGAGGCAGAAAACTAAAGAAAAATCAAAACTGTCTCAAGATAATTCTGAGGAAACCAAGGTCTCCCAACCCCAGAGTTATTGCAGGTCCAGCACAAAAGGTTCCTAAACAGTTGTATTCAATTGTTTCTTAGATGAGACTCCATCTCTGAAGTCTGCCTTTACTCCATATCCAATAAGTTCTATGCTTTATTCACTGATTTTGCAGAAAGGACCTCTGAAGCCTGTTTCAATAGCTTCTTCTTCCAGATCTAGCCATTCTGCTAGAAGTCTCATATAGTTCGAAGTCGACTAGATGATGAGAAGATTTTTGAGTACTCCGATTTAGATGGAAGACCTCCCAACTCTGTTCCTGAAGAAGCATCAGAGATCAGACCTTCCCACCCCAGCTGTTCAGTCTTCCTAGCTTTCTACCCTGTCCCAGGCACTGTATATATGACCCAGCCTTTCCGTAATACCAGCATTGAAGTCAACAGAACTTGAAACCTCAGCTTCGACATCTTCATTCACACTCTTGATTCTGATGCTTTTTGGTCCAGCAATGTCCCATACCCAGACCACCAGTGTCAGGACTCCAGTGGTACAGTTGACACCGAGACTTTCAGAGCTCTCACTGCAGCTCAGGGCCACTGCACACAACAGCTCAGTTCTGAGATCCTCCTCGGAACTTCAGCCACTGGATTTGACAGGGTTTCCAACTTTTCCAATTTGCCTGGCTCGTCTTTGGCTTCAGTGGCTAAACTGGATTTCAAGCCTGTTGAGAGGCCTAGGCTGGACCAAGATGTTTAGTATGCTCCTAGAGTTCAGATCCATCCACACTCCATCTGAAGACTGTACCCTCCTACTCTCATTCTGGTAAACAGGAACAGACAAATCCATTAGGCTTTGAGACTACTCGACCTTCAAGACCCTAGTCCATTTCCAATGTGTCTCCTTCGGGTGTTCCATGGCACATTCCCCAGAAAAGGACTTATGAGAAGACTCTCCTGAGTCTGTCAGCAAATACAACAACTGAGGTGATGGCATAGGTTCTCTAGGATTCTCACCTGAAGACATTTTCTTCAGAGACATCCTAGAATTGATAAAACAGCTTGGGGGATGGTCCACTGAACCTCCTTCTTCTGATGAGTTAGTGTTTCTCAAAGCCTTTGGGTCTGGCCCTTCATCATCCTAGGTAGTACTCCTCCTGACCCATTAGTCTACCTCATTACTCAAAAAGCTTGGAAGGAGCCTGATGTGGCAGAACCCATCCCTAAAATTTCAGATAGAATTTTAGCTGCTCCAAAGGACAGGAAGTTCTGGGCTAAGGGTCCCCCTGTAGATGCCATGGTGGTAGCAGCAAACACAAAAAAAAAAGAACTATCAGAGGAGAGTTCATTTGTTCATCCCCCTAGCAGAGATTCTAGAGCTTTGGATAGACTGGGGAAATGGACATATGCTTCAGCCACCTTCTCTAATAGTGCGCTGACCTATATTATTTATTTATTTATTTATTTATTTGACATTTGTCGACTGGGAAGGTCCGACTGAGCTATTGCCCTTTTTCAGCGGAGGCCCAGGGAGAAATGCTCCACAGAAGAAACAAAATTGCACAGTTGCAGTTCATATTATTCATAGAAAAATATACAATGTGTGCCAGGGTAAGTATACAAGAAGGCTTATACAACTGAAATCAACAGAAAAGGGGAAATTAAACAAAATGAATCCAAAAGGCTACTAGCGGAATCACAAAGACGTTGGAGACGTGAATAAATTCCACACTTTAATGAAGGTTTAGCGCTTTCATCTAGTACAACTAGACTTCATCAGAACTTTCATCTATTCCATACAACTAGCAACAATGAGAAAATCAAGACTCCTGGAAGGTTTTGTACTGAGGTGCTAGAGAATAAAATACTTTGGGACTGAACCAGTGGTCTTGATTTTCTCATTGTTGCTAGTTGTATGGAGTAGATGAAAGTTCTGATGAAGTCTAGTTGTACTAGATGAAAGCGCTAAACCTTCATTAACGTGTGGAATTTATTCACGTCTCCAGCGTCTTTGTAATTCCGCTAGTAGTCTTTTGAATTCATTTCGTTTGGTGGTAGTGGCTACTTGGACTTTTTTTCTAGAAAAGGGGAAATTACTCACACGCATAGAGAAAAAAATACAATTGGATTAAATTCACTATTACTCACAAGCATATAGAAAAAGAAATGCACATTAGGTTATTTGCACATGGTCAAGTAAGTTATTAGGTAGAAAAGTATGAGAAGAAGTTGGAGGTAGTTATATTTTGTCATGGCAGGGAGGCTGAGAAATAGCATTGTGAAGGATAGGTTTGGAAGTTAAGAGAATATTAGTTAAAGACTGTTGCTAAGTAAATATTGAGAGTAGTACTGAGAGTAATAAGGAGGCTATAGTGACAATCAAGACAACCCTGGAACACATAACAATTGTTGGAGTGTATAGACCACCAAAGTCAAGTGCAAATGACCTAGAGGAATTCATACATTTCTTGCATGAAACATAGGAAGGAAGAATAATATAATACATTTACCAGAAACAGACTGGAATAATATTGATTCAACAACATTAGTAAGAAAATTATTCACAACGTATATTCAGGAACAATGCCTCACAGAAAGAGGTTCTCCAGTTCAATCCTCGGCTGGGGTGCCTTCTGTGTAGAGTCTGCCTGTCCTCCCTGTGGTCGTGTGGGTTTCTATCGGGTGCTCCAGTTTCCTCCCACATCCCAAAGACATGCTGTAGGTGGATTGGACACTCTAAATTGGCCCTAGGTGTGAGTGTGTGCATGTGTGTGCCTTATGTGGAAGTTTGGGTGCCAGGCTCGCAACTCGACACTGTAAAACTCCACTGCCAATTATGAGCGGACAGGTGATCCACTGTGGCCACCGCTAACCGGGAAAAGCAAAAGAAGAAGAAGATTCAGGAACAACAATTGTTTCAGATTGTAAAAAACCTACCAGGGGTCAGAACATACTAAATATTGTATGTGTTCACAAAGAAATTACTGTAACTTGAAGTCAGGTTTTACCACCATTGATGTGCAGTGATCATGGTGTTATTAAGGTTAATTTGTCTCTAGATAATTCTGCCAAACTGAAATCTACACCAATGCACAGAAGGTTGATTACAGATTACATGGAACCAAAACAGTCACTATGTAAAACTAACTGGAGTGAAGTGTTCAGTGGAAAAACTGCAGATGGAATGTGGAAAGTTTTGAAAGAGAAATTGTTTGAGTGCAAAAAGTAAAAAAAAATGTTTAACATCAGGATCTAGGCATACAACATCAGGGGGATATATTTCCATAAGAACAAGATATCTGATTAAGGTTAGAGACAAAAAATATAAAAAAAAATGGAAGAGAGCTCGATCTACAACTTTGAAAATTGAAATAAACAAGCTGGACAAACAGATTAAGCATAGTGTGATTCAAGATCAAGAAAAATTTGAAGAAAATGTATATAAAGATATTGAGCATAATAGGAAACCTTTTTATAGATACATAAGATGTGGAAGGAGTACAGACACACAAATTGATAAACTGCGTGTAGATTCTAAAATTTATTCTCAAACACAACAGATTATAGATATATTTACAAAATCTTATAGAAAGCAGTTTGGCTCCACAAAAGGGGTGATAAATTGTCCTAGTGACATCCAGGTAACCCCAGATACTGGAATCAAATTAGATTATATCGAAAAAGAACTGTGCTGACTGGATCCAAACAAAGCACAGGGAGGAGACAGAATTAGTAACAATGACCTGAGAACACTTCAGCAAGAACTTACACTATCATTATATCTATTATTCACTAGATCATATAAATATGGGGAGATTCCTCAAGATTGGAGACATACAATTATTAAACCTGTTTTTAACAGAAAGGAGAGTAGGACAAACCCATAATCATATAGACCCTTAAGTCTAGATTAATGTTGTGGAAAATTAATGGAGGCAGTAATATTGGATAAGTTAATGTCAGAACTGGATAGGTTGGGACTAGAAACCATGTATCAGCAGGTATATGTTGAAAATAATTCTATTTCCACCTGTAACATGATGTTTTATAACAATATAACAACAGCTATGAATGAAAAATCATGCTGTGATGTAATTTATATAGATTTAACTTCAGCATTTGACAGGGTCATACACAAAAAACTGATCAATAAATTACTACAACTAGGTACTGATGTACTCTTGATAAGATGGATAGCTGCATGGCTTACAAATAGGACATGGCAAGTATCATGCAGCAACTGGACAGATGAAATCCTTGGCTACAGTCAGGGTGTCCCACAGCTTGTCCTAGGCCCTTACTTGTTTAGATTGCATCTTTCAGACCTAACTTTTTCATCTGAGGTGTTCTACAGTCTATATGCAGTCGACCTGAAACTGGGTAAACTGATTCCAAGTGTTACAGATAAGACATGTCTGCAAATTAACTTGACTAAATTGACCATTTGGGCACAGGAGAATAATATGCTGATAAATACATCAAAAACTAAGCATATGGGATTTGGGAGACATAAACTGAAAGGTGAATATTTATTGAAACTGTGGACACATTTTCGGACCTGGGTATATGAGTAGATCCAGCTATGAGTTTTTCTAATCACATCAACCAACTGGTTAATGATAATTATAGAACTATAGGTTGTACAAAACGATTTATAAAGCCTAGGAAATTAAAAATAATGAAGTCATTGTTTGTTAGTTACATTAGACCCAAACTTGAGTATGGAATAACAATATGGAAACCCTATAAGAAGACAAGCATGAGCAAACTGGAAAGATACAGCATAAATATACCAAGGGCATCCATGGATGTGAAAATCTAAGTTACTATGAAAGACTAAAATATCTCAACTTCTACAGTGTTACTTACAGAGGAGATCTTATTCAGGTATATACGGCATTTAGGGACAACTACCTCTGGGAATGTTTGGGGTTATCAAAAAGTACTACAGAATCATCAGACAACCTGTGTAGAAGATTCTATAGGAATGAGAAGTGTACTAATTGGTTCTCGGACAGATTAGCTGATGCATGGAATAGACTACCAAATTACATTAAAGCAAGTACTATTTTAAGAACAGCCTGGACACTTATTTGGCAAGCTAAAAGGGCATTTTTGCCCATGCTTGAAATATTTGTATGTATGCATGTATGTATGTATAGTAGATACTAGTAAATTGATACTAGAGGATAGATAGGTTGGGAGAGAGAAGTGGTATTAGGGAGGGTGATTTGTGTTAGACTTGCTACAGTGACAGGTCCAGGTTTTAAGCAGATGTTGTTTTAGTGCTTTCTTTGAATTCATGTGCATGGGCTACGTTTCTGATGTGCAAGGGTAGTTTGTTCCATGCTAAGGTGGGTATGTAGCTATAGAGATTTTGGCCTATGGATTTCTTGGGTTTCTAGATCCCCAGCAGTTGTTGGTCTGAGCTTCTGAGAGTTCTGGATAGGGTATAGTGTGTGATAAGTGGGGTGATACAAGGGCAGGCAGAGGGTCTGTTTAGAATGGAATGAATCATAATGACTTGGAGTTTGAGAGATTGGCAGTGGTGCATCTTTGAGGTGTGGTTAGCAGCAAATCTTGCTACTTTGTTATAGGTGGTATCACTCATCCATTCAGGATAAAATAGACAAGCCTTCACTGGTTCTGTTCAAGCAACTTTATTATGTATAAACACATCAGGATTGAGGCTTAATAACTTTAATTTAGATAAACTTATAAACAGACTAGCTATTACATTCATACATGTTCACTCTCTGGCTACACTCTCAAAATGGCACTGAAGCTAGTATGTGCTTGCTATTTATATGCACGTGCTGTCCTTGAAACGCTTCTTAAAGGTACAACACGCACACACTATATTACATCCTCCCTCTTTGAGAAATGGGTCATGCAATATTGACGACATTAATTGACATGCAATCAATTCAAATAATTATTTGTCATGCAATTATACAGAACTAAGTACATATAGACAATTATGTCCGGGTTGCTGTGTATTTCACACTAGCTCTGGAAATATGACCAAATCATGTGACATAAAAATTAGAATTAGGTCTAGCAACTGGGACTGTCTCTGCTGAATGTTCAACTTTAGAGACATCAGGAACGGAAGTAGAAGTTAAGACATGTTCTGCAACAGGAACATTGTCTGGATTGCTCTGAGATCTAGAGTCTGTGTCACAGGAACAATGCTGCAATATTGATTCTGATATTGGAAGAAGATGTCTGCAATTTCTCCTTTACTCCACACCCTCAGATTCTACGAAGTAGGATCTCGGCTTGGCACATATACTTATTACTTGACCAATCCTGTGAAAACTTTTCACTGTTTGTATCCACACTGTCTCCTTTTTTCAATGGATTAAGAAATCTGCTTGATTTATCATAGTTGGACTTCTGGAAAGGATGATTTCTGAATAGCTTGGCTCAAATTGTTCTATTGTTTTTTGTTTTAGGCCTCAACAAACAGGAACTGATAGGCAATGTTGTTCTGGTTTGCCTAGATAGAAGTCTCTGAGCAGGCGAGCCAAGTATATCATCACAGGGTTTGTTTCTGAGCTTGAGTAAATTCAAAAAGACATCAGTATTGTCACACTTTGACTTCTCTAGTAATTGCTTTGCACTCTGTACTGTAAGTTCATCTAGTCCATTTGACTGTGGGTATTCTGGACTACTAGTAACATGTACAAAGTCCCATTCTTTTGCAAATTTCTGAAACAACTGACTGATAAATTGGGTACTATTGTCAGAGATAAGCTTTGGTGGACTACTATGAACTGAGAAATGATGTTTCAACTTAGTGATAACAACAGTGGATGTCAGATAAGGTAGTAAATCAATCTCAAACCAGTTCGAATGAGAGTCTACCAACACTAAGTAATGCTGATTGTTCCACTCAAATATATCAGTGGCTACTGTTGACCAAGGTAGTTCAGGAACTTGACTTTGCTGAAGTGGTTCTCTTTGCAAATATGGTTTAGTACTATTGCATGCCGAACAAGAAGAAAGTGCTTTATCAATGTCTGTTGCCAGAGAAGGCCAAAATACTAGTCTTCTCACCCTTCTTTTGGTAGATGCCAAACCTGGGTGACCACGGTACAAAATCTGGATATATTCACATTGTAAGGAAGCAGGAACAACAATTTTAGGACCTTTGAAAATAATGCCATCTTCCATCAACATCTCATCTCTGTAAGGAAAATAAGTTTGCACTTCAGGTGGTACACTAGATTGCTTTTACGGCCATCCAATAGTAATGCAGTGGTTCAGTTTTTACAAAATAGGATCAGTCTTTGTATGATCTCTCAGCTCATCAAGGCTCATGGTAGAAAGATTACGCACTTCCATGAAGTCAAAGTCAAAATTCTCTGCATAAAGCTGTTCCATTGTATTTCTGGGTGATCTGGATAAGGTATCAGTCAGCTAAAGAAGTTTGCCTTCTGTAAAGACCATTTTGAAGTTGTACTTTTGCAATTTGCGCATCATTCTTTGTAATCTCACTGGAGCTGAATGCATAGGCTTTTTTAAAATAGTGACTGGTGATCAGTCTCAACCTAAATAGCTCGACCATAAATATAATCATGAAATTTTGAACATGCAAATACTATTGCCAAAAGTTCTCAATTTGAGCATATTGCATTTCAGTTTGGGTAAGAAATCAAGATGCATAGGCTACTGGTCTGCCTTTTTGAAAAATAACTGCACCAAGACCAAATTTTGAAGCATTACAGGAAACAGTTACTGGTTTATTGACATCATAGTATCTTAACATTGGTGGGGTGGTAATTTTCTGCTTAAGGTCTTGGTGCAGTTCTGTTGCTGTTCCAACCAAGACCATTTTTGCACATTAGCTCTCTCAAAGGTGCTGTCATCTCACTAAAGTCTGGCATAAACTTGCCTAAATAGTTGACCATACCAAGAACACATTGTAGAGCTTGAGCATTATCTGGTGTTGGCATCTCAAGAATGGCTGCTTGCTTGGACAGGTCTGGTGATAAGCCAGTGCTGGTAAATAAATGACCAACATATGTAACTTCTGGTAGTCTGAATTTGCACTTTAGAGGATTGAGTTTCAAGTTCACTTCACGTGCTCTATCTAGAACTCTCTCAAGGTTTCTGTTATGCTCTGCTCCACCATTGCCTCCAACTAATAAATCATCTACTATTATGGCACAAGGATAACCCGAAAAAATTTGTTCCATTGCATGCTGAAAGAATTCACTTTCAGAATTTATTCCAAATGGCATCCTAAGGAATCTATATCTTTCAAATGGGGTACTGAAAGTAGACAGTAGTGAAGATTTGTGATCAAGCATCACTTGCCAAAATGAACATTTTGCATCTAAGACAGAAAAAAACAGTGGCACTGAGTATCAAGGCTGCGATTTCCTTGACTGTACGCATGGGATCATATGATCTCTTTAATGCTTTGTTCAAATCTCTTGGGTCAATACATATTCTGATTTTGTCTTAGCCTTTTTTGAGGGCTGCTACCATGGATGACACCCATTCAGTTGGTACTGTAAATGGACAAATTACACTTTGCTGTACCATTTTATCCAACTGAGCATTGACTTTACCCTGCACAGCTATCAGAACTTTTCTTGCAAGTCTGACCACAGGACTGACTTCTGGGTATAACTTCACAGACTACACAACTGGAAGTTTATCCAACTTGTCATTGAAAACATCAGCATACTCTGAGAAAATAGCTTCAGTAAAATTGGAACTAGGATATGTGCTTA
The DNA here is from genome assembly GCF_019279795.1 of Protopterus annectens. Taxonomy (NCBI): domain Eukaryota; kingdom Metazoa; phylum Chordata; order Ceratodontiformes; family Protopteridae; genus Protopterus; species Protopterus annectens. Next base: position 1,297,413,146 of record NC_056725.1, on the reverse strand, counting down.
TATGATGAACTTCTTTGGTAAAGGAAAGCAGATTCATTCTCAAACTGTCTCTGAGACCCAGTAATGATTGCGTTGGTCTTCGGACTACATAGAATAACAAGCTGTAGCAGTTTCTAGCCAAACAACATGAAAGCACTACTGAGCCTTTGGTTTGAGTTTCCTCACCTCCATAAGCAACAAGTTTTGCACAACTGGCCACCTTTAGTTGCTCACCAGCTCTCACCTTAGCATAAGTATCTGCTGACATAACATTACACTTTGAACCAGTGTCTACTTTGAGCTTGGTGGATTTACCATTAATCTGGACAGTACAAAGCACTTCATTCTTTGCCAACAAATTTACTGCATCAACCTTTTGGATGGCGCAGTGGTGCAGCGGTAGCATTGTCACCTCACAGCAAGAGGTTCTCTGTTTCGATTCTTGGCTGGAGTGCCTTCTGTGTGGAGTCTGCATGTCCTCCCTGTGTTTGTGTGGGTTTCGTCCAGGTGCTCCAGTTTCCTCATACATTACAAAGACATGCATCTGGAGCACTTCTCCCTTGGCCTACGCTGAAAATTGGCTTTGTTCCAAGTCGAACTTTCCCAGTTAACAAATGTTAAATAAACAAATAAACCTTTTCACCAATTATTGACACACCATCGATATAGAAGCTAGAATTGTAGCTCTCTGTATGATCAACTTGCTTTTTTGAGTGACCCTTCTTTATAATTGTATGAGGTTTACTTGATTCGCAAAACTTTTGAAAATGGTTCCATTTTTTACACTTGTGGCATTGCTGACCAAATGCTAATCATTCTTTTCTTTTAGGCCCATGATTGACACCACAATTGTGACAGTTAACAATAAAGCTTGATTTGGGTTTTGCTGACTCACCCTTATAATGCACTGAGCATGTTCTTTTCTTAGAACTTGCTGGACAACTATGGGTTTTACTTGCCACACTCACAGAGGTTACAGCTGCCATGTGCTTAGGCCTGCTTCTGCTAGCCATGTGTTGCATGCTGTCTGTATTTGCTCTGGAGCCTGCTGAAACCATGCTCTTATCACTTGCAAGTATACTTGCGTGCCTTTCTGTAACTTCATGGATGTGGCAAACTCAACAGCTTTGCTCAGTGTTAAATGACTGCCACAAAGCAAAATCTTTCTCACTGCGGCACTATTAATACCACACACAAGCCTGTCCTTTATTAACTCATCTTTTAAATCACTAAACCTACACATTTTAGCTTTATTTCTCAGGTCAGTAATATAAGCTGCAAAAGTTTTTCCTTGCTTTTGATGTCTTGTGTAAAACAGATGCCTCTCCAATGTAATATTTGTCTGGGAGTTACACATTTCCCTGAATTTGCATTTCAAGCACTCTGTGTATTCCTTTGATTCAGCCTGTACAACAATATGATGGTTTTCACCCTCTCATTCATATACTGCTGGTGCATACACAAATGAATGCTCTCTTTCAATGGCGTTTGACCCAGCCAAGTTTAAAATGAATGCTATGGTGCGTGCATTATTGTCAGAATAAGCTGCTTGTATAAAAATATCGTACTCTTGCTTAAATATTCTCCAATTCTTTGCAATATTCTGATCAAATACAAGTGACGATGGCTTTTGAAATTGATCTGGCATGCCAAAAAATTACAGTAAAACACAATGCAACCCATGAACCTGTGAACACTTGCACATATACTTGAACTTTATGCCAGTACTTGCAACTATGCCCAATAGCACAACAAGCCTCTGAATAACTGAACATTTGGAAATAAGTCTCTCAGGTACCAGAATACTCCTGAAATCACTGTACTGTAAGAAATCACCTCTTATCAGTGTAAGAATCATTTCAAAATAACTGCACTGTGCAAATAAACTGGGCAGAATTTCAGACTAAAAAGCATTTTGAATTAATTGTACTTTCAGCACACTGAAACTTTCCCAAAATGGCTGTACTTTGCTAAATAACTCTGTACAGTGCAAGAAACACTCTGTAATGGTGGCACTCTATGAATAGGCATACCCAGCATAAGAAATTTTTCAAAATGGCTGTAGTTTGACTACACTTTACAACATAGTTGCAGTTTGCACATAAATAAACTCTTCAGAGTAAATACACAGTAATAAGCACACACTGTAAGGACTTTTACACACTTTGAGATACGTTGAATAACTCTAGTTTTGCCCTTAATAGGTTTAATCAATACAAAATAGTAGTTTATGTGAAAACACAGTATCTTGCCAAAAAGCATGTGGTCACCTTGCTTTTTATATGCTTGATGTGCCCTTTTTGCCCTTATTATATTTGTTTTGCTCATTTAATCTCTTTTCATCCCCATTACACTTTTCTGAATTTGCATTTCAAACACTCAGTGTCTTCCCTTGATTCAGCCTGTACAACAATATGATGGTTTTCACCCTCTCCTTCATAGACTGCTGGTGCATACACAAATGAATGCTCTCTTTCAATGGCCTCTGACCCAGCCAAGTTTAGCAAAATTAATGTTATGGTGCATGCATCATTGTCAGAATAAGCTGCTTGTATAAAAATATTGTACTCTTGCTTAAATATTCTACAATTCTTTGCAATATTCTGATCAAATACAAGTGGCGATGGCATTTGAAATCGATCTGGCATGCCAAAAAATGACAGTAAAACACAATGCAACCCAAGTCCATTTTTAACTATATGAACCTGAACACTTGCACATATAATTGAACTTTATGCCAGCACTTGTAACTATGCCCAATAGCATAAGCCTCTGAATAACTGAACTTTGCGAAATAAGTCTCTCAGGTACCAGAATACTCTTGAAATCAGTGTACTGTAAGAAATCACCTCTTATCAGTGTAAGAATCATTTCAAAATAACAGCACTGTGCAAATAAACTGGGCAGAAGAAGTTCAGACTAAAAATCATTTTGAATTAATTGTACTTTCAGCACACTGAAACTTTCCCAAAATGGCTGTACTTTGCTAAATAACTTTGTACAGTGCAAGAAACACTCTGTAATGGTGGCACTCTATGAATAGACATACCCAACATAAGAAATGCTTTGAAATGGCTGTATTTTGACTACACTTTACAAAATAGTTGCACTTTGCACATAAATAAACTCTTCAGAATAAATGCACAGTAATAAGCACACACTGTAAGGACTTTTACACACTTTGAGATACTTTGAATAACTCTAGTTATGCCCTTAATAGGTTCAATCAATAGAAAATAGTAGTTTATGCGAAAACACAGTATCTGCCAAAAAACATGTGGTCACCTTGCTTTATTTATGCTTAATGTGCCCTTTTTGCCCTTATTATATTTGTTTTGCTTGTTTAATCTCTTTTCATCCCCATTACACTTTTCTTGTGCTCATTTTACTCTAAACATGCCCATTTTACTTTAAACATCCTCGTTTTGCTTTAAACATGCTCATTTTGCAATTCCGAGGTAATTCCAAACCCCTTTATGGGCTTTTCTGTTAATCGTTTTATCTGATATCTTAATTTTAAACATTTTGTTTAACTAATAAACTTTTTGTGCCTCTCGCTTGCTTAATAATGCGGTTTGTGCCCTTGTAATGTTCCTTTTTATCTTTTTTTAATAAATCATTCATGCAAGTTTTCATTCTTTGGTTTGTTTCTGGACCTTTTTTGTGCTTGGTTCTCTTTGTTTACCTTCCCTGTTAACTCTACATCTCATAGCTCTGGAAAGCAGTCTCTGGAATCCCGGTTCTGACACTATATCAGGATCAAATAGGCGAGTCTTCGTGGGTTCTGTTCAAGCACATTTATTATGTACAAACACATCAGAATTGAGGCTTAATAACTTTAACTTAGATACACTTATAAACAAACTAGCTATTACACTCATACATGCTCACTCTCTGGCTGCACTCTCAAAATGGCATTGAAGCTAGTATGTGCTTGCTATTTATATGCACGTGCTGTCCTTGAAATGATTCTTAAAGGTGAAACACACACACTATTCTACAGGTGGATTCCAGTTGGGTAAGGAGAGAGACTTGTAGGTTAGTTAGTATTTGTGAACTGTACAGAAGATTAGGGAGAAGGAAGGCATAGGTAAGAGTAAGTCTAGAGTATTTTGTCAGAAAGTTGATATTTCTGTATAGTAACCAAAGTTTTTGATGCTTTTTTTAATGCAGTGGTGGACATGGATGTCAAATGATGACTCCAAGCAGTTTGGTATGTGTTTCTGCATTAATGACAGCATTGTCAAGGGATGTAATGGAGAAGGTAGTTTTGAGATGTGTGAGGGATTTTGGTAAGAAAAGAAGAAGCTTAGTCTTTTTAGGATTTAGGATGAGTTGGTTATTGGAGAGCCATTGTTCAATAGAGTTAAGGGAGTTTTGGATGAGGAGATGAAGGTCAGAGAGGGAGCCTGAGGTAGAGGTGACTGTGGAGTCAGCTGTGTATTGTATAAGAGAGGAGCAGGGATAGGAAGAATGCAGGTAATTAGTGAAGATTTTAAATAACAAGGGAACAAGAACTGATACTCGAGGAGCCCCTACTTTGATGGGGAGAAAGGGAGACATTGAGGAGAGCCATTTAACCGATTGCTGTCTACTAGTGAGATAGCTTGAAAACCAGGAAACTGTGGAACTGGATATGCTGAGGTCAGAGAGTTTGGACAGTAACAAGAAAGAGACATGAAGTAAGTTTGTTATTATCTCTGGCAAGGGAGACTGAGTTTGTAAAGGAGATGAGTGCAGTAGTAGTGCTGCAGTAAGGTCAGAAGACACATTGTGTGTTTGTAATTAGCTTTTCTTTGAGTAAATAGCCCATGAGTTGCTTATGTACATATTTGGAGTATTTTATAGAGAGCAGACAGTATTGCTATAGGCCGGAAGTTAGGTAGTTGTGTGGAGTTACCATATGGTATAGAATTGCTTCCAGAGCAAAGAAACGGTGAATTCACTAATAGACTTGCTTATAAGTATAGAGATGGGATAGGCTAAAGAGTTAGCTGTTAGTATGAGAAGGAAAGGAGGTAAGTTGTCCATGGAAGGAGAGCATGCCTTGCTCTTGAGAAGGAGGTATTTTATATAGCTATTGATGACAGGCTGCAAAGAGAAGGAGTTATTGTTGTTTGACAGAGAGGAGGGATCTAAGTGAGTGTGGGAGTTTGGGGTCTGCATGGATAGAGGAGAGAGATCTGTTGGGTTTGGAGAGATATGGGTTTGTGTTAGTTTACTGACAGAGTCAATGAAATGGGAGTTGAAATGGTAGCAGTTTCGATGGGGGTGTTATTAGGACAAGGATTTGGTGCTCAAGGGTTACTAGGGTGCAGAATTTGATTAATACAGATCCAGAATTTTTTAGGGTTATTATGATAGGTTGTTTGGGGATTGAGATAAACGTTTTTCTTGTCATAAGTAATTTGGGTACTTACGTATTATCTCAACCAGATTTTCATGGTTGCGGTAATACGTCTGTTGGCCCAAAAATGCATTGTGGGACAAAACGTTAGACAGAGTTTGATGTTTTCTTTGGGTACAACATAGTTTGTCCCAAATTAGTAGTGTAAATTAATGCAGAAATGTGAAACTTGCTTTGCGTGCATCAAAATTGGTTGCACTGCTGTCTTAGTGCAGAAGTGAATTGAGGACACATGGGAAATGTTCGTTCGTTTTTACTGCGTGATGGATTATTACAAAATTGGATACTAAACTTTTTCCTGAGAATATGAAATCTGGAGAAACACATTTTTTTGGTAAATAACTAGTTTTATTTGGCATACTGTAGGAAATAATTGAAGTTAAAGGTAATAGCAATCTAAACAATCAAAAAGAGATGAAGATCTTGATGATGGAGGCTTTATGAAGAGCATTCTTGCAGTATTTGACAGAAACAGATTTATTTGGGGGGATAGCAGTTATTGCTGCAATGTTTTCTGGATGTTTTGCATAGTATTCATGTGGATGTCTTCGTATGTTTTGAGCAACGTATTTGTAAATATTTTCTCACTGATTAAGGAAGCATGCTTGTAGATGGTTCACTTGTAGATGGTTCACTTGCTGGGTTACACCTTTTGCATGGAGAGAAATTGTCTGCTATTGTTGTCAAGATTGCATCAAATAAGTCTTTCTTTAGTGCAAGCTGTGTTTCACGCCAGATATATTCAGTTAGGTAGGAGTCCAAATGGTGTCTTGCAGTGCCTCTCTGTTTTTTGTTTCACCACTTAACAGATCCCCACATTCTCTCTATGTGTTGTGTATGCACTCCAGTGTTTGGATCTACAAAGTTGTAGCTATGGTTTACTTTTTCATGACTGAAACCAGCTTCTTCTAGTTGTTGAGTTTGATATGCCTGCCATGAATCTGAATAAATAGTAGTGCCCTGTTTAATGTATTCTTTGGTTTTATTAAATAATGTTGCGGCTGTTCTATCAGGAACTTTTACAAGAAAAGTCTCTCTTGTCTCCCTACATATCCCTCCAAATACCCACTGTTGAGGGAGAATACGGCCAGCATTACTTTTACATCTAGTAAAAAGAGTCTCGTCTATTTCCACAATACATCCTGGCCCTCTGATTTCTTTCTTGTCCTTTTTCTCCATTTCTAAGACACAGACATCACGTAAGTAGTTACTCCAGTCTATGACTGTCTTGTTAGCCATGTTTAGTTCTTCCTGACAAAAACTTATAGATGTCATCTGCTTTGCCCAACAATAAATGAAGCGGACAGCAGTGGTAACATCAATTCTACTTCCTTCAAAGAAATTACTCACTCAAACTCCTATGTGTTGGTAACATTTTTCTGTAATGTATTTCCAAAAAATCTGCTTCCCATAGTACAATGTCATTGAATGTCCGAATAGCATTCTTTACTTGTTGATATACAATGCCATATTGCTGGAAAAGTGCTATTGACTCCTTTGCTGTTTTAGGTAGATCCCACAAAAGCATTGTATTTATAAAGGTTGTTTTTTGGGGTTAGTTCACTACCACTGAATATCTACATAGATCGTCTTTACTAATCTGAAGTATAACTTTGACAACATTTACAGGTTCACGGCTGGGGATATGGAATGTGTATTACACATAGCTGCTGTATAAAATGTATTTACAGTAACAAGATGTCGGAAAACAGCATAGCTTAAAATAAGCATTCATTCCTTTAATTTTACAATGTTTTTGCTACCTAAACAATGTTTTTAGATGAAGTTGACATTGTCAGTGTGATTTTGCATACATTTTTTTTAGATTTTCACATCTGGAAGCAAGCGCTATTATCACGAAAATCTGGTTGCAATAATACGTAAGTACCGTAATTTGTTTTTTGGTATGGTTACAGAGTTCTTTGTCTGTTTGAAGATGGATAATTGATTTAGTCTTAGTCCAGAGTTTCCAGGCAGAGTCTCTTTTCTGCATAAGAACATGAGTAGATAGGTGTAGACAGGGAGAGAGGAGAGATTTAACTCTTTTTTTTCCTAAGAGTAGTGAGAGAGTATAGTATGCTTAAGAAAATGCTGTTAAATATTTGCATTGCATCATTAAGAGGTAAATACAATAAGAAGGACCAGTCAGTAGAGATGAGTGTGCTATTTAGTATGTCAAGACTGAAGTTTGATAGACTACATCAGTCTTTTAATTTGTGAGGCATTGGTAGGTGTAGAGGGAATCTTTGGATGAATATGGGAGAGTGGTCACTAATGGACTCAGGTAGAGATGTAGGGTGGTGGTATGGAATTGGCTTAGATACAAGTATCCAGTCTGTGATGGAGCAGGTGTTGTTGGGTTTATTGAAGTCAGTATGGGAGGTGATGAGTTGTGAGAAGCTATGAAGGTTGGTGCTAGAGCTGGATGTGGCTCACTTCACATGTTTCCAGAGGGATTTGATAAAGGAACTTTCAAACTCTCTGTCAGGTAACATCCAAGCAGATGCCCCAAAAACTGTGCAGCCTTAGTTGTCAGCCCTACAATCTACTATGAATACATCTATGAGACTGCTTTTCAATGCAGCAGATAGCATAGCCCGTGCAGTTGGTACTAGCATTATGATGCGTAATCATGCCTGGATGCAGCTCTGAAACTTTAGCAAAGCTTCAAAATGTCTTTCATCAATGCCCCATATGATGATTCCACTTTGTTTGGACTGAAGGCCAAGGACACAATTATCAGAAGCAAACAGGATGGTAAGACCTTTTCTGCCATGGGAATCCATTTTCAAGCCCTCAGAGATCACTCTCCAGGAATCAAAAAGGGGGAAGAAAAAATGGTTCAAGAAATCTCAAGCCTTTTACCAGGACACTTCTGGAGACAAGCTTCCCAGAGTCAGAGGTGGAGGCAATTCCACAGGATGTCACCTCAGAAGCAGAGACAGCCTGGAAAATAAAGGTTTCCATGGTCCATTAACAGAGAAACCTTTCCAGAGTCCCTGAATGTTTGTCTGGCTGCTGCACTCTAGACCAGTCGGGGGGGGGCACGTCTCCTTATACCCTCTAGCCTGGCAATACATAACTCAAAATGCATGGGTACTAAGGATCATTTCCAGAGGTTATACAATTCCCTTTTTAGAAATCCCAAGAATAAAACAAAAGATTGCCAGCATTTCACCCACACAGTTAGAATAATCAGCAACAGAAGTTCAGGCATTGCTTGTCAAAAGAGTCATCCAACTGGTCCCCAAAGACCAGTTAGAATCCGGAGTCTACTCACAGTTCTTTTTAGCTCCAAAAAAGACAGGGGACCTGAGAAAAGTATTGGATCTTGGCGAATTAAATCAATTTGTAAAACTGAGAAAATTCCAGGTGGTCACAATACAGTCCATTCTGCGTCTTCTCAGAAGGGATGACTGGATATGCTCTATAAATCTCCAAAATAACTACTGTCACATAAAGATCCAGAGGCAGTCAAGGAGATTTATATTTTTATAGCTGGGAGCCAATCACTTTCAATTCAGAGCACTGCCTTTCAGTCTCAGCACAGCCCCTCCCTGGGTGTTCACCAAAATTATAGCAGCAGTGACAGTCTTTCTCAGACTTTAGGGGATCCATGTATTCCCATATCTGGCTAATTCAGTTTTAACTGCTACCTCCAGGGATCTACTTCTAACACATCAGTCATTTCTGTCAGAACTATCATCCTCCCTGAGTATTTCCATCAACATAAAAAAGAGCAAATTACAGCCAACGTGTTCCATAGAAATCATAGACTGCCGGATAGACATTATTCTTCAAATAGCAAAGTGACCCTCAGTGCAGATCAAATAAATAAGATCAGTTGCTGTTCAGGTGATAAATCATCCAGGCTTGGCTGATATTAAGACTTCTAGGGTTAATGGCTTCATCCATAGTGATGGTCCATTTAGCCAGCTATCACATGAGAGTTCTACAATGGACATGAGCCATACAGTGGTTCCAGAGAATTCATCTCTTCCACTACAAATTCCTCTCATGCAGATCTACAAGAACCATATCCAATAGTGGATTACATCTTATTCAGTTACTCTGGGCAGGCATTTCTCTCCTCAATACCCAAAGCCACAATGACCACAGATGCCTCCTAGGTGGGGGGGGGGGTGGCATTTTGAAGGGGAACAGTCCAGGCAATGTGGTCTCCATTAGAGGGCAACTTTCACATCAATGTCTTGGAGTTAAGAGCAGTCCTCCTTACACTGCAGGCTTTTCAGGGCCACGTACCCAATGATGTCATTGCCATACATTCAGACATGTCAGTAGTTTGGTGCATCAACAAACAAAGTGGAACCAGATCATACCCTGTTTGCTGAGAAGTCATGAGAATCTGGCAGTGGGTGATCTCTTTGAACTGCTTTCTAGAAGCAATGCACATACCTGGGACATCCAACATCCTAGCAGACAAACTGAGCAGAACTATCTTACTGCCTCATGAGTGGTCTCTCAACAAAACAGTGGTTTTCATCCACTGGGACCAACCTTCCTGCAACCATTTTGCTTCATACCTAACCAACAAAGGCAGAAGTTATTTTGCCCTCATCCCTCCACACAGTCACTTACCAAGAGATGCTCTAGTCCATCCTTGGCCCCCAGGTCTCCTTTACACCTTCCCCCCATTCCCTTTATTCCCAAGTTCATCCAGACAGCAATGGAGTGCAAGACCAAAGTAATCCTAATTGCCCCTTTCTGGCCTCAACAGGTATGGTTTTCCTTTTTTGGCTTCGCTTAATTCACCCACCATGGGTGCTGGATTCCTTCCTGGATCTCCTCACACTCCACTCCTGGATACTTCTGTTAAACCTACAGACCCTAAAACTGACCGCATTGTTAATCCAGTTCTAAAGATTGCCAGATATGCCAAGCTTTCTTACCCAGCAGTATGAATCATTTTGTCCTGTCAGAGAAATTCTACTAAAAAGACTTACTGAGTAAATGGAAACACTTTTCTATCTAGGTGTCTGATAACAATTTAGACCCCTATTTATTACTTCTTTCAAAAATCCTTGAATTCCTTATGAAACTTGTTATGTCTGGGTCTAGGTATTCGACAATTAAAGTAAAACTGGCAGCCATCTTAAACTTCTCTCAGAATCTCAAAGGGCTTTTGAAAGGGACCTTTTTATTGAGGCCTCCAGTTCTTGATCAAGTCCTTCCCTGGGACATCACCATTTTGCACCATTTTATAAATCAAAAACTCTTTAAACCTGCAGCATATGAAATTTCTGTCCTGGGAGACAATATTTTTAGCTGCCTTCACCTCTACTAAATGTGTAACAGGAATTCAGGCACTTTCATGCGAGGCTGTCCTCCCGATCTTTCATAAAGATAGAGTGTCACTGAGGACAAACCCTTCCTTTCTCCCAAATGTGGCTTCCAAATCAAATTTAAATCAACAAATTGATTTACCAGTTTTCCTTGCCAATTTCTCAAATAAAGGGGAACATATATTACATCATACATTAAATGTACACAGACAACTCAGGTTTTACTTCCATTGTACCAAGACTTTCAGAAAATCAGACAAATTGTTCATATTCTTCTCCAAGAAAAAGTTGGGTCAATCTGCCTCTAAAATTACTCTTTCAAGGCAGCTGGCTAATAGCATTTCCTTTGTCTATGATTCACTAAGTATGCATCTACAGTCAAAGCCTAAAGCACATTCTACAAGGGCTATGGTAACCTCCACAGCCTTTGCTAGACAAGTTCCTATCAGTGACATTTGCACAACAGCAACTTAGTTATCAGCTCACATGTTTGTATCTCATTATAAATTAGATATACAATCCAGGATGGGCACATCCTTCAGTTCTGCCTTTCTCAGGAATATTCATCCTTGAGATTACCCAGGTACCTATCAGATAGCTTGGGAATCTGTCCTACATGTTGAATCAGATGAAAAAAGACAACATTGGATGCAACGGTTATGTACTCACCATAACAATAGATCTGTGTTTCTTTTCATCTAGTTCTACTGCCGTCCCACCTTCCCCCTACCAAATCGTCATTCTTCCTTTAGGGAGTGGCCAGATCTCATTTGGGCCCTGTCTGATCCTTATACTTCCTACAATTTTAGTGTTTAGTCCCTTTTCTCTTTGTCCTATTAGGTGAATGGACACACACACACACACACACACACACACACACACACACACACACACACACACACACACACACACACACACATATTATTTTGTGTCTAGTCATGACACTTGATGGTCAGTAAGCAAACTCGATCTGAGGTAGTTCAGGCAGGACAGGGGAACTGTGGGTAAGGATGGAGTCAGAGCTCTCGTATTCAAACCTTTAGTACAAGGTGCCGAAGTCAGACCCAGACAGATCCAACAACCACATGTTGAACCAGACAAAAAGAAGACACGACGGATCTACTGTTATGGTGAATACATAACTTTTGTTTATATACTTCTTTACTACAGACAATACATGTTACTTAAGATTCATTATTCTGTCAACATTTTAAGTTAGTAGCACTAATATTTTAAAAAGTGTTCTTGCGTGTTCATGAGTATATATGTTTTTTTTCCCTGATTCTGGAGGTAAGAGGTTAAGAGCTATGTACAACAGCCAAATGCAATGTCCAGATAAGTCTATCCACTCTTAACTTTGTACAGTTCAGAAGATGTGCATTGGTATAATAATAAAATAATTGTATAATAGTGTAGCAACATTGTCCCTGATTTTGAACTTATGTTCTTCTAGTATGTTTGACATAGGTAAGATTTCTTGTGCAATGTAGCTTTTTACAGGCATGCTGTAAATAATAAGTTAAAACTAAGGGAAACAAACCTCAGCTTATCACAACTTGTTCATTCACATTTATGAGTCTTATTCACCTTTGCTTACAAACAGGCTTAAATTATTTCGTTTTGCAAGGGATAACTTCAAGACAGGCCCTGTAACAAGACACTGTTACAGGTGCTGTGGGGTGATATTTCAGACTTTTATACACCAGAGGGATTCATGAAGATAGGAGTACATGCCAGCAGTGTGTACTACTTCCGAAAATCTTATGGTGCCCAAGTGCCATTTCATAGACATTTTTCTCCTTTCCTTTCCTTTTTCCAGTGGTAATTCCTCACATTCCTTTGCTCTTCCTCCTCCATAATGACCTTCTCCTCACTTCTGCTTATTCTTTATAGTTCCTTCTCCTCCCATTCATGTAATTCAGTTCACCAATTTGTCATTTGGTAGCTGAAGCCATTCACGGAACTGTCAGTTGTCCTTTGGCAACTTGTAGGGAACCTCTCTGCCCACTAAGTTAAGTGTGCTGCAAATCTGGATTATAATTTATAAACATGGATTATGGTCCTTAACAGCAGTGTACAAAATAGGCCTAGTTTTCATGAATTACAAATAGGATCACAGAATACACAGTGTTGTGTTAATTGCCCTATTCATCCTTGATTACTGTACTGTGCTGAGTATTGTACTATACTGTGGTGTGTTGTGTTGTATGGAACTGCAGCACAACACAGTATGGAAAAGCTATGTGGTAAGGTTTTCTTTGACGCCCCCTTGCTAAACAGGTTTTCCTTGTAGTGCTGTGCTCAGCCATGAAGCCTGACTATGAATCATAAGAATTTCACTATCACTAGGAATAACTGCAGGTCTAGGGACAATGACATTTTATGGCAAAGAGATCTGTTGCTGAGTGAGGTCAGGGATATTATCATGGAGGGTTGGATATTTATGGCTGTGGTAGAAGGTTTGCTTGCAGCACAGATAATTCTATTGCCAGTAGGGTACTGTGCAACAGAAGTTTTACATGTACTTTAGTGTTGATATGCTACTGAGCTGTGTGAGTGGCATGTTAGCTGATAAAGGGAATCACTGTTCTAACAAACACTGTACAATCTGATTTTGAGCAGTGGGATTCCTATATGTAATGCTGGTGAGACCAGAACATACACAGATGGTGTATTGTGTGTAAATCATGTTTGATCCTGCAGGTAGGTCCTGTGCATCGAGTACTATGTCTACACAATGGCAGACGACTGTGGCCAATGAAAGAACTTTGTTATGCCATTCTGTTGGGTACCACCCTGATCCATCATGCATAAAGTTTATAGCTACTGCACTGAGTGGGCACTTGAAATAGAAACACACTTAAAAGTATAGGCACAATGAGGTAGGGGTGCCCACTGTAGCCTGAGAAATTATTGACAGGTTTGTGTGGTGTATCAGGGTATATTTCCCCATAATGTAGACAGAAATATACATCCATATCTGTGTTTGTGTGTGTGTGTGTGTGTGTGTGTGTGTGTGTGTGTGTGTGTGTACATATGCATACATATATATATATATATATATATATATATATATATATATATATATATACACACACACACACACACACACACACACACACACACACACACACACACACACACACACACACTCACTCAATTTTAAAGAAGGAATATATTTATCAAATTAATTTCAGTTTTCAAGGTTGTTTGCAAAGCATTAGATTTACAAATATGCATTTAACTGTAACAAAACATTTCAAGCAAATACAAATAATGGCATAGTACAGTCCTTCTGTTGGCTATCTGTGGATAATTGAGTCTGTGTTGGTAATAAACTGAAAGAAAACAGATATCAAAACTATTTGCTAGTGGTTCATTATATGAATAGATTATCGTTAGTATCAACTTTCCCAGTAGCCAATGCTGATTTACATTGTACTAAAAATGCAGAGAATATGAATTTTACTTAGCACATTTTTGCTTTTTTAATGTCAAATAATGCCATATGGAAATCATCATTTACTGACTGCTAAATATGATCCATGACAAATCTGCTGCACAGCTGAAAAAATATTTTAAATTTATCTGCATGTTCTATTATAATTTTAGTTCAATGTAACATGCTATTATTACTTTGGAATCCACAGAATATTAGTCATTAAATTAGTTTCTATCCTTGAAAATATCCTTGCAAATGAACCAGCTGTAGCTGTAGCAGGTGAAAATGTAAGTTATAAAATATTCATGTTTAAGCCACTGTTTTCCTTACTAAGGCTAGTAAATGTATATAGTTTGCAGTTTATTCTTACTGTCCTTCCCAAATGTAAGGTTGGGAGGGTGGTCTAATGGTTAAGGTGTTTTCCTTATAAAACACAAGGTGCAGGGTTTGAGTCTCACAAGGGATAATTGGCTGGGCTTAAAATAGTTCACAAGGGCAGTTAGTTTAGTACTAATCGATGAACCTATAAGCAACATTAATTGTTTTTATACTTGTTTTCATGCCTCAGATGTTTGAAAGATTTCAGTCAGGTCTGCAAACAGCTAATACTAATAGTGATATGCAAAATTCTTTAACTGGCAAAAACTGTGTGTCCTTTGGCATGTATATGTTTTAGGGACATAATAAGGATTTGAATGACATTTCAAAATAATTATTTGCCCTGACTAAATTTGTAAGACAGAGGAAAAAATAAAATACTTGAGTTTTGCTGAAACCCTAGTAATTATGTTTTCTCAGTGTGATATAACCTCAAAATTGATCACACCATTTAGCTAAATAAATGAAAGATGCAATTCTGCATATAGGGTGCAAATGGCAAGCATCTAACATACAGTGGATATAAAAAGTTTACACACCCCTGTTAAATTGCCAGGTTTTTATGATATAAAAAAATGAGACCATAATAAATAATTTCAAAACTTTTCCCACCTTTAATGTGACCTATAACCTGTACAATTCAATTGAAAAACAAATCTGTTAGGGAAAAAATATAAAAAAATAAAAAAATGTATAATACGCTGGTTGTATAAGTGTGCACACCCTTAAACTAATGCTTTATTGAAGCACCTTTTGATTTAATTACAGCATTCAGTATTCTTGGGTAGGAGTCTATCAGCATTGCACATCTTGACTTGGCAATATTTGCCCATTCTTCCTTGCATAAGTGCAACAAACCTGTTAGATTGCAAGGGCATCTCTTGTGCACAGCCCTCATCGGGTCACCCCATAGATTTTCTATTGGATTTAGATCTGGGCTTTGGCTGCACCATTCCAAAACTTTAATTTTCTTCTGGTGAAGCTATTCTTTTATTGATTTGGATATATGCTTGGGGTCATTGTCGTGTTGAAAGGTGAAATTCCTCAGCATCTTCAGCTTTCTAGCACACGCTTGAAGGTTTTGGGCCAAAAGTGACTGGCATTTGGAACTGTTCGTAATTCCCTTCACCTTCACTAAAGCCCCAGCTCCAGCTGAAGAAAAGCAACTGCAAAGCATGATATTGCTACCACCATTTCACTGTGTGGATGGTGTTCTTTTGGTGATGTGAAGTGTTGTTTTTGCGCCAAATGTACCTTTTAGAATTGTGGGCAAAAAGTTCAACCTTGGTCTTACCAGACCATAACACATTTTTCCACATGCTTTTGGGAGACTTGATGTATTGTTTTGCAAGTTTTAGCTGGGCCTGGATGTTTTTCTGTGTAAGAAAAGGCTTCCATCTTGCAACCCTACCCCATAGCCCAGACATATAGAGAATACAGGAGATTGTTGTCACATGTAGTACACAACCAGTACTTGCCAGAAATTCCTGAAGCTCCTTCAGTGTTGCTGTAGGTCTCTTGGCAGCCTCCCTGACCAGTTTTCATCTTGTCTTTTCATCAGTTTTGGGGGGATGTCCAGTTCTTTGCAATGTCACTGTTGCCCCATATTTTCTCCACTTTTTGATGACTGTCTTCACTGTCTTCCATGGTATATCCAATGCTGTGGGGGGTTTTTGTACCCTTCTCCTGACTGATACCTTTCAACAATGAGATCCCTTTGATGCTTTGTAAGCTCTCTGCAAACCATGTCTTTTGCTGTAGCAGGCAACTTAGTAAATGTCAAGAAAATCCTACAAGGACAGCTGAATATTATTCGGGGTTAATCAGAGTCTCTTTAATTGATGGCAGGTGTGTACCCAAGAAGACTGAATGTTGTAATTAAATCAAAAGGTGCTTCAAGAAAGTATTAGTTTAAGGGTGTGCACACATATGCAACCAGCGTATAGTACATTTTTGATTTTTTTTATATTTTTTCCCCTAACAGATTTGTTTTCCAATTGAATTGTACAGGTTATAGGTTACATTAAAGGTGGGAAAAATTTTGAAATGATTTATTATGGACTCATTTTTATATCACAAAAACCTGGTATTTTAACAAGGGTGTGTAAACTTTTTATATCCACTGTAAAAAAATATTTTAAGATTTTTTTTCATATTAGAATCTTGTGACATTTGGAAAGAAATTGTCATTTTTTGTCCCTGGTTAGTGCCTTTACTTGTGTTATTTGTATAATGATTATTTACTATATCTCTTGTTTGAAGATTTGTTAATAGAACCAGATGCATATCTCTTGACAGCAAACTGGATATGTTTAACTCCTTGATCTTATCTGAAACAATCCTGTCTTGGTTTGTGATTAACAGTGCAATTGCCTGGTAAGAGAAGATTTATTTTGATTTATGGTTTCTTTTCATCTCTGTTTTTTACTGTTTGTAGGAAGAAAGGGATAACTTGTAAACAGGAAGATTTACTTTGATTTATATTTTGCTGTTTTACCTATAATTTTCACTGTTTAGAAAGGGATAGAATTTAGACATGCAAACTCTAGATGCCCCAAGGGGTGTGGTTGGCTATAAATGCACACAGACTGTGGAGAGGATAATCCAGAGCGTATATGAAACAATCCCATGCTGGTTTGTTGTTTTTTTATCTTTACTGTTATAACAAGGTACAATCGAGAATGAAATTGATATGAAAGAAATACATTTTTTGTGTTACTGGAACAACTGGTATTTTAGGTCACAGTGATGACTTTATTGTATTTAATTTAATATTCAGTTTTATATTCTTTGTATGATTTTTTTTTCCTCTTAGAAGCTGACTTCATTTTTTTTTAATTCTGTAGCAATTGATTTTGATATTCCTTTCTTTTAGAATTCTTTATTTGTTTGAGCTGAAAATAGATTCCTTAAATGAGTATGCCATTGATGAGTTGCTAAAGCACAAATATCTTGTACAGTGTAGTAAATTCTAGCATATTTTAAAGGTAATACCTCATAACACTTTTGACCTGTGTTCCTCATGTCAAAAGTTGCAGGATTTGCTTACCATTATTAGTAGCAAAAATAGAATTATAGATGATGATTGCACTTGTGAAACTGGCACAGCTTGGAGAACTGTTGCTACACATATATTAAATACTGGATTGATGAGATAAGTAATATTAGGGAAAGTACAAATAGAACACATTTAGGAAAGGAAGTGTCTGCTGTCAGTAAAGGTCACTCAACCCCTATTGTTTGTGTCTTTCGGCTTTTCCCGGTTAGGGGTCGCCACAGCGAAACTCCGGTCCACTAATGATTGGCAGTAGAGTTTCACGTGCTGGCTTCCCAGGCCTAACACACAACCTTTAACGAAGGAAAGCCCATTCGTGCATGTCGCCACACAGAAGACACTCTAACTGAGAATCGAACGGGCAGCATCTAACTGTGAGGCGACAACGCTACCGCAGCATCACCACCACAGTATATCACTCAACCCCTATTGAACATAGTATTATTGATAACAACTTTGGAATTCAGGATACAAGTATTCAGTAGTCTGAAGACTTAGAACATGAAGAAGAAATTAAAAAAGACAATAAGGAAGAAATTCACAACACACAACAAGGAAGAAGAAAACGTTTGCTAATATCTCTATTGCAAAGAGAATACATACTAAAAAGGACACTACTTTGTTATGTAACACAAGGGTTACAGGGAATGATTAACATTGATTGTTCTATCAGAAAACCTTCAGTCTACAAAAAGGCATCATTTTTCCAGGTGAAAAGGGAGGAATCAAAACTGACCATGGAAATACTGAAGAACATTACTGTAAGAAAAAAAGAGGAGAAAGACAGACATTAGCAACATGGCTCAAGCTGTGGATGGACAAACCAAGCTGGATGAGCATTGTATGCTTGCAAATGTAGTAAGCAGTGAAAACAGTGAGGATTAAAAAGACTAATGGGGATGAAGATCATTCATTTTTAACAACTGACCAAACAGATATTTCTGAATTAGAAGTTGGATATTTTTCAGATATGGTCAGAAGTGATATACTTGTAATAGGAGACAGGATTCAATTATTAGAGGAACTGATGCTTACATTTGCAAAGACGGTAATGAAGATAATGAACATTTAATAGTGTTATGCTTGCCAGGAGCAAAAATACAGGATGTGAGAAAGGCCTTAAAATGCCTTAATGTAAGGAAGCTTGGAGCTGTTTTTATTCATACTGGTACAAATAATGCCATGTGCAAGGACTCTCTGATTATTAGTAGAGATCTCAAAGTCTTCCTAGATAGCATAACTTGTTGAGGTGTTAGAACATATTTTTCACAAATCACATACAGAAAGGACAGTGAGACCATGGTGAATTAAAATATTTTTGGGGGCTAAATAGCCACATGAAAATAAATGCCCTGTTTTAAAAAATGGATATATGTAGAGCAGGGCATCCAAGCCTAATTTTGGGCACACATGTTTAGACAGGATGGTGTGCACCTGTCAAGACCAGGGAAGAGAAATTTTGCAGCATATATATTACAATATTTGGCAAACACAAGACAAGAGTTTTGCCAGGTTGAAAATGTAACAGTTCACAGATAGCGATATTTGCTATATCTCCACTGGTTGTTAATGCTAGGAGCTTTAGTAATGAAATTTTTGTATTGGAAAACCTTCTACATTGTCATAAGACTGATGTTATTGTTTGTGAAATATGGTTAAAGAACGATGACTTAAATATAGTTCTTTCAGGGTATAAATGTTTTTACTGTAACAGGCATTCTAACAAAAGAACTGATGACCTAGAAGGAATTCAAATATTTCTGGCATGAAACACAGGAAGCAAGAATAAAAGTGTCTAGAGACTTAAGTTTACCAGAAACAGACTAGAATAATATTGTTTCAACAATGTTAGAAAGGAAATTATTTACATATGTTAAGGAACAATTTCTTTAGATTGTAAAGAAGAATATCAGAGAATGAAACATACTAGACATTGTTTATATTCCAAAGGAAAGGACTGTTACTTCATGTCAGGTTTTACCACTATTGATTTGCAGTGATCATGGGGCTACAAATGTTAACTTGCTGCTAGATAATTCTGCCAAACTGAAATCTAAACCAATGTGCAGAACATTAATAACAGATTATATGGAAGCAAAATAGTTACTATGTAAAATTAATTGGACTGATGTGCTTAGTGAAAAAAACTGCATAAGAAATCTAGCAAGTTTGGAAGAGAAATTATTTGAATGCAAAAAAAATCAAAAACATGTTTAATATCAGGATCTAGGCACACAGTGTCAGGAGAATATATCCACATAAGTACAATATACCTGATTAAGACAAAAGGCAAAAAATGTAAGACATGGAAAAGAGGTCAAATTATAACTTTGAAAACTGAAATAAACAAGCTGGAAAGACAAATTAAACATACTGTGAGACAAGATCAAGAAAATTTTGAAAAACATTTATATAATGATATTGAGCATAACAGGAAGTCATTTTATACATACATAATATATTGTAGGATTAAAGACATGGAAACTGATTCTAAAATGAATTCTCAGACACAACGGATTATAAATATATTTACGGAATCATATGCAAAGCAGTTTGGCTCCACAAAGGGAGTGATAAATTATTCTAGTAGCATCCAGATAACCTCAGATACTGACTAAACTAGATTACATTGAAAATGAACTATGCAAGCTGGACCCAAACAAAGCACAGGGAGGAGACAGAATTCATAATAATGACCTGAGAATACTTCAGTATGTACTTACAGTACAATTATATCTGTTATTCACTAGGTCATTTAAATACAGGGAGATTCCTCAAGATTAGAGACATGCACTTGTTAAACATATCTTTAATGCAAAGGGGAGTAACACAAACTCAGTTATACAGACCCAGAAGTTTACTTTCATGTTGTGGAAAAATAATGAAGAAGGTTATTTTGGATTTATTAATGTCAAAACTGGAAAGACTGAGACTTGAAACCATATATCAGCTTGCACATGTTGAAAATAGATCTATAATCATCTGTAACATGATGTTCTATAAAAATATAATAACAGCTATAAATGAAAAATAGTGCCGCAATGTAATTTATATTGACTAAACTTCAGCATTTCATAGGGTCATACAGAAAACCCCTATCAATAAATTAGAACAACCAAGTATTGACATGCTCTTGATAAGATGAATAGCTGCATGGGTTACAAATAGGCCATGGCAAGTATCACACAGCAATTGGACAGGTGAAATTTTAGATAACAATCAGGATGTCCCACAGGGCTTTGCCCTAGGCCAATATTTGCTTAAGATGTATCTTTCAGATCTTTTTCATCTGAGGTGTTCTATAGTCTGTATGCAGATAACTTGAAAATGGGTAAACTGATTACATGTCTTACAGCTCGGGCATGTCTGCAAAAGAACTTGACTAAATTGACCATTTGGGCAAAGGAGAATAATATGATGATTAATACATCAATGACTAAGTATATATGATTTGGGAGATTGAAAGGTGAATATTTAATACAGCACTCAGTGGATTGAAAATGTAGCTTCATTTAAGGACTTGGGTATATTGGTAATAAAAAATATAAATTAAGACAAAAATTGTACTATAACAACTTTCAGAACAACAATAAAAATAACACTAAAATGTCTGACTATTAAAGAAATCTTACATCCCAGCCAAAAATTCAGCCCTAACCCTCCTCCCAATAACTCACCAATCAAAACTGCAAATAGAATTCAACTCTTATTTCATAGATAGTATAGCATCCCTAACCAAGGATTGCCCAACATCCAGTCCCAACCCTGACCAACAGCCACATATCACCACATCCACTTTCACCTTCAAACCTGTACCCACATCCTATACCAAGCTACTCTTAAACTCAAACAATGCTCTACTTCAGCTGATGACCTTCCAAGCAAGTACCTTAAAATGGCAGCCGATAGCATTGCCTATCCTGTCTCAGTCCTTATAATTAGGTTAATCCAGGAATCCAACATTTCTTCTCTCTGGAAAAAAAAAATCACATTATCCTTTTGCACAAACAAGGAACTTTAGTTCAATAACAATCTTATTTCCCCTGTCCAAAATACTTGAAAAAATGTCATCAAAAACAATTGGTAAACTATCTCCTGCAGGAGTAACCCTGATTCCCCCATGCTTCAATCCCTCCCAAAGTACTAATACTGTACATCTAACCTTTATTGATACTGTCAATAAACCAAGAGATAATGGCAAACTAATCTCCTTTTTTATTTCTAGACTTGTCTGAAGCCTTCGAAACAGTTTGTCACAGCAAACTTCTACTTCAAATGCCCTCACTAGGTCTATCTCACCCCATCCTTCTGTGGTTTAAAAGTTACTTGTCCAATAGGTATCAGCCAGTAAAATGGCACTCCACCCCTCTCTCCATACATCCTAGTCACACCGGTATACCACAAGGCTCTATCTTTGGTCTTCTCTTTACCATTCTCACTAACATCCTCCATGCAGTCACACAACAAGCCTTCCTAATACAATATGCAGATTACTCCAAACTCATATGCACATCTGACAACCTGGCACATCTCCAAAAAACTACTAAGGAAGCTTTACAGCCACTGAAACAAGGCTTTGTAACTCACAACTCATGCTCAATTTAAAAAAAAACTAAACTACTACTTTTCCCCTCTTGTCCCTCTCTCATGAAAAAAACAAAATGTAAAATCCTCTCTTGATAATACGACATGGGTTTGTAACTCACAACTCTTGCTCAACCCCCCCCCCCAAAAAAAAATATTTTTCCCCAAATCCCTCTCTCATAAAAACTAAAAACAAAATTTAAAATCCTCTCTCTTAACAAATCAAACACTAAAATAAGTTCTCATCCCAAATTATTAAGAATGATAGTGGATAATAATCTTAAATTCGACTTACATATACAAAATTGCATAAAAAGATCACCAAAGACTAGGAATGCTTTACAGACCCTGGAAGATGCCATCTTCTTTAATAATTAGATCCTGTTCATTCCATCCATCAAATTTGACTGATGGGTCCTTGAGCTGCTTGTCAGATTTGATCTTGCAAATCTTGTGCTCCAGCCTTTTCCCTCTCATAATGAAGGCATTCTCCTCTTTACCTAAAATCTTGTTCCTAACCATTCAGATGCAGACATCCATGCACAAAGCTAAGTGATCCAGCTCACAATTTTTCTGGCTTTATAGTTACTGCCTTTGATTTGGCTTTCTCAGCTTGTTTTTTCTTTTGTATAATTAGTGTTTTTTTTAATCACGTTTTTTGTTCTTTTAGTAGTGTGTGGATGCCTGGTTTGCCAATATGTCTTGTTAAATGGTTTACTATCAAAATGTAGAAAATCCAAATAACTTTCCACCTTTTGATCAAACCATTTGACCGAAACTGGTAATAATGAATTAACAAAATTTTGGACATGGTAACACGGAATCAACATTTGAACACCGGAAGTTCCAATGTTGAAAGTCTGTGTTACCGATTACGTTTTGGCAAGCCCCCTTGCACCCCCCCCCCCCGTATATTATATATTCCAACTCTAAGATTGCACTACAGTGAGAAAAAGAGTACATTTCCTGATCCCCACTGTACTGTGATCTGTTATCAGAACATTGATTCCACATTAGCGAATGCACACTACCATTCGCTGCTATGGAGCCAAACATTTTCCAGATCAGCATTATGCGAACCTGAAAACAGCCTTTTGATCTTCCCAGCTCTGCGTAAGTGCCAGTGTAAATTTTGATAGTAAACCTATATATATTGTGTGTGCTTGTGATATAGTTATATATATATATATATATATATATATATATATATATATATATATATACAGTACAAAAATCAGTACAAAAATAAAATAAACCACTGCAGTCACCAGACTGAAAAATAAAAGCATTAACTTTAATAAAACAAAGAATCGGGTACCTTGCTTTTTTATGAATGAGATGATAAACAACCAGTAAAATTTTACTAATGCTGTTTTGAAGGTATGTTTAGCAGATCACTAAAGATTGGCTGATTTAAGATAGGATACATTTTATTATTGGCTATTTTTAACTTAAATACCTGCAAATGAGTGTTTTCATTAAACCTGAAGAAGGGTTGTAGTAACCCAAAAGTACTTATTGTATTGTGTATTGGAATATAATAGCCGATTCTTTTTTTTATTAAAGTTAAAGCTTTTATTCTTCAGCCTGGTGACCACAGTGGTTTATTTTACTTTTCTACTGTTCTGTATTTTACCATGTGGTTATATAATATATATATATATATATATATATATATATATATATATATATATATATATATATATATATATATATATATATATATATATATATATATATATACACACATATATATATATATATATATATATATATATATATATATAAAATTTAGGAAGTTAAGAATTTGGAATTGGTGTGCAGTGTATGTGCAGATAGATAGATAGATAGATAGATAGATAGATAGATAGATAGATCTTTTTATGTACAGTTCAATAAGGTTTATATTTTTCTTATAGTTGTTATTGCAGTTGTTATAACTTCACAGGATGAAAAAGGAGAAGAGCTTCAAGAAGTGTGCAAAATTCACCCAAAGGACTCTCATAAGTGATGTGTAGTATGTCCAGGTGTAGATAATTTATCTGCAGATTCTTCAATCTAAAAAGCCCTTAGTCCTCAGACATTGTCTAATTGAAAGAACAAACTAATTTTGAAAGGGCTGCTACCTACTGACTGTGAAAAAGACAAGCCTAAAAAAGACTGAGTCAAAAATGAAAACAGAGGGAAAAGTTGAGAAAGGAAACCAATAAAGCAGCTGCTTCATCAACTTCAAGGCACTTTGACAAGTATTGAGTTTCCTTTCAGTGCCAACCAAGACACCTTCTGTCTTTCCCATGACCTCAGAGCTGAAAGTTATTCATCACAAATTCCCAAAGGATATGCTTAATGGGACATTATCCAAGAATGAGCTAACACAGTAAATTTGGGTAACTTCTCAAAGTATAGATCCCGCCAATGCATCTACACCCGAAATACTGTTTTTTTTTTTTTCTGACTAATTTATTTGATTCAAGTTCCAGTTTTTCTATCATTAAAGTTCAGTTGACTGCCATATGAAACTGTGGTAAGGATGTAGACTTACACATCTTGGCTTCTCATAAATTATGTAATACATTTCTAAAAGAGACTTTCCTCTTTAGAGAAATTGTTCCACTTGATTCCTTAATTTTGTTTTGGAAGCACTCATCAAGTCTGCCTTTAAGCAGGCATCTTCATTCTTGGAAGAAAATTTTCTTGGTTGTGATCACTTCAGCAAAATGAAATTCTGACCTACAGGACTTATCCTCAGTTTCCTATATTTGAGCTTTCATAACTTGAGAGTTTCACTTTGTACAAGCCTAACCTTCATTCTTAATCCATTCCAACAAAAGAAAGTATATTATCCGTACCTTAGATGTTCACAGATAACTGTGATTCTACTTTTACAGAACTAAACCATTCAGGAAACCTACTGATTTTTTTATCTTTGCTACAAACAGGCTGAGGACTAAACTTTCAATGGTATCCCTCTCCAGATGGCTGTCTGATTTTATTTCATTTGTTTACTCCTCATAAAATTGATCATTACCCAGCTGACCAAAATCTCATTCATCTAAGTTCATAGCCACTTCTATGATGTTTCAGAAACTTCTTGATGGAAGAAATTTGCATTGCAGAAAAATGGTTTATGTTGTGCACCTTTGCCAAACACCAAAAATTAGACATAATTTCAAAGTCTAGAGCCTCATTTGGAGCTTTCATCCTCACTTGTCTCCTGTCATGATACCACCCATGATCCTTAAAAGCTAGGGTTCCTGACCCATTAGTTGGATCAGGTGGATGGCATGAACAGGCTATAGTCAATGCTGGATCCTTTCATCCACATCCATTCAATACAGCATCCTTCCCACTTTCCACATTGTCATTCCATGGGACCTGGAGGACCATACATTAAGATCGTCTCCAGTCTAGTCTATTATCTTACTGCCTTCAGTTAAGCTAGCAAACTCAGCCTGAGATAAAAAGGGGGACAGAAGCAGTATGGTAAAATGTAAAGGAACTCAAGGCTGAAACAAGCGGCCTGAAGACATATTGGATAATGTGCATAAAATAATCCATCGTTAAGGTAAGTACATAACTATCATTTTGTACTGTTAGTGATCCTTGTCAGACTGCAACTTGAGTTCTGTTATCTTGAAATATTTTGAGCTAAGGGAGCAACATTTATTATGCTTCCTGTGGTGATCTGAAATGTCAAGATGTTTAACACAACGGGTTACCATTTTTTTTAAAGAATGTTGGTTCCAGTATTTAGTATCTACCACTATACACAACTCTAATGATCTAATGTTAATTATGAATTTTTGTGCTTGCACCCAGAGATTTTCTTGACTGAGTCAATTTTATGAAGTCAAAAAAAACTGAATGTTTTTCCTGTGAAGCAGTGGTAGATGGTGGTGGTGGGGTGCTGCAAGAAGATACTGAATGGGTGAGGCTGTAAGTCAAACACCAAGTGTTAGGATAGTCTCCAGTATTCTTCCCTCCCACCATCTACAATGTTTTAAGCAGGTAATCAGAAATGAATGAAATAATGAAATAATGTACACGCAAGAGGGCAAAACGTGCATTGAAAAAAATGTGGCAGGAATGTATAAATCTCTGGCAGTCTGGGTTTACAGCCCATTCAGGCATGTCTTCTGATGGAAATGCCTGAAGCCACCACCTATGAGGTACCTTCAGCTGTGTGAGAGATAAGCCTCATGGACAAATTGGAAATAGACTGAAGGCCAGCTAACTGTGAGGAAGTAGTACTCTCTGCCTTGGAGGATATGGTCCCAGAGAGGAATTTGGAAAGTTCTTTGATCCAATCCCTCTGAAGTCTTGTAAAATGTGTCAAATAATTCAGTGACCTAAGAGCAAAGGTCACTGAAGCATAGACAGCTTCCCAAACCTTTCCAGTATCCTAAACTTTCTGCTGGGGGGTGGACAGAGGTACTTTGTTCTTCCAGTTCCTTCTTAGTGGCCACCACCATGACCATGTCATCAACAGGTACTCCTTTACTCCAGAGTGGTCTATCCTTAGGTAGTGCCAGGATCCTATCTGGTCTCTTAGAGATTGGCTCAGTTGTGTCTGGCTCCTTCCATGACAATTGAGAGATTAAATCAATGTGCTTATCAGCAGGCAGAGTCACCCAGGAATGAGATAAACCAGCACTAAAGGCCTCCAGGAACACCAACTTCTCTTGACAAAGGTTATCAGAGGACCAACCACCCCTTTGTTTTAGGAGTTGTAAGAAGTCTGCAAAGGAGACCTCACTGGGCAGTGATCTGTAGGATCCTTCCCCTTCATCAAAGTCAGTATCCTTGATGACAGACTCTTATGGAGAGTCTAAGTGCCTCCTTTTGCACTTCCTCTTCTGAGGAACCTCCTTGGTGGGATACTCTAGGAAGGTATCAGAAGAGATAACTATACCCTGCTGGGTGGTCTGGAGACAGGTTCAGGTTGGCTGCCACAGTGGAACTGATGACTGAGGCTCTGAATGCAGAATGAAATGTGATTGGGAAGTAGGAGCCAAAGAGGGTAGAGAGGTCTTAACTCTAGGAACAGAGAAGAGTCTCTCCACTACCTTGAAGGCAGAATGCCTGGGAGAAACAGAAATCAATAGATCTGACAAGGCAGACTTATGGACAGTCAGCTCCCTTCACCCCACATGCAAATTACTCAAGGAGGGAGTCAGACCCAAGCTGTTCAGCACCAAAGTTCAGAGGGTTAGAGATGGCTCAGACAACTTTGGAAATCAATCTAACACCCCAGAGCCAATGCCAATGCTACAGCTCCAAGAGTCATCTGGCTCTGACGTACTTGGCACCAGATAGCTCAGAGACATCATCAGAGTCAAAGAGGCCAATGTCTTGGGATCCAAGGCAGACAACTCCAGGAATTTTGGATCTGATTGCTGTGAAATCGAAGGTCGGATCAGAAAAGGAGCTAATATCAGAGGTGTAGTACTAACAAGGGTCTCTGGACATGATGGGGTCAGAACCGAAAGAACTCCCATTTGTATGTGCATCCTGAGAAACTTCCTCATCATCCTGTTCACATCTGCTTTGTACAGACTCCTGGAACACTAAATGGATGAGGCCGTGGATGAGGGTCTTGAGAGGTGACAAGGAGATTGTGCCAAAAAGGGTGATGGGAGCCAAGGGGTGAATAGCTCTGACAGTAATTGAGGTGAATGGATCTGGGGTGATTTGTTGGATCTAGATCTCAAATCCAAAGCAGTCAGATCCAACGTTTTTGCTTGTTTGAGGGGTGGCTCTGAGGAAAGAGCCAAAGTAGAAGCTGATATCCAATCAGGAGATCTCTTTAAAACTTCTGAATGAGAATCTCCTTTTTTCCCCCAACCTTTTAGGGGTTTGAGACCCAGAGGCCATAGATGCAGGTTTTGATGGCAGCAAGCCCCTAAAATTAGCTTATTTTTACAGTCAGTTAAGGCTTGGGAGTTAAATCCCTTACAAATGTCGCAGTTGGAATCCAGATGAGACGGTCCTAAACAGTTCATGCACTTTGAATGCACACCTGAATCTGGAATTTTGTGGCCACAGGCCATACATTTTTCAAACCTTGAAGGTTTTTCAGATGTTTTTATGTAGATATGGTGTGTGAAGGAAGGGAAAACCCTGTCTGCTGTGGGCATACATTTTTAGACCCCCTCAATGGACCTTTTCTAGCAACCAACAAGGCAGATGGAAAATGTGGTTCAAAAAATCCCAGGGTCCCTTCCAAGATCCATGTATTGACAGTTCCCCCAGGGGCAGAGGAGGAACTCAAATGGAAGATGCAGTCCCCATGGCAGAAGTGGTCTGCATAACCAGGGATCTAGGGATACTTTAACTGACAGATTCTATCTGTGCTCCTGAAAGGAAGCCCAACTGCCCATCTCTGGAGGCAGTCAGGGGTAATTTATCCTTGAACCAGAGAACCTGGCAAGAAATTACAAAAGATTAATGGGTGCGGAGGATAATATTCAGAGGTTATATAATACCATTTTCCCATCCACCCCCTCTAGCATCAAACATAATCCCTGATGTTCCACCCAGTCAGAGGGAAGCATCAGTACTAGAAATAAACAAGTTGCTAGAAAAAAGAGTCATCCAAGATGTCCCTCCAGACCAGAAAGAGTGCAGAACTTATTTCAAGATTATTTTTAGTGCCAAACAAGACAGGAGACTGGAGACCAATCTTGGATCTCAGCAAACTAAATTGATTGGTTTAGTATGCAAAGTTCCAAAATGGTCATGGTTCAGTCCATTCTGACTTTTCTGGACAGGGATGACTGGGTGCACTTGACAGATCTTCAGGATGCATGCTATCACATAAAAATGAACAGATGATCCAGAAGATATCTACTCTTCCAGCAGGGAGCCAGTCATTACCAATTCAGAGTAGTGCCCTTTGGTCTCACCACAGCTCCCAGGGTGTCAACAAAGTGTATATCAGTACTTGCAGCTCACTTGAGACCACAGGGATTGCAAGTGTTTCCATATCTGGATGACTGGCTCCTAACTGCTCCAACAGGCATCAACTAAGTCAAGCTCGTGGCTACTTATTCCAGTCATGCTCTTGTCTGGTGATTTCTGTCAATTACAAAAAATCTCAACTCAAACCAACTCAGATTTTGGAATTCATTTGTGCTCTTTTCAATATGGCCAAGCAAACAGTTTCTCTTCCCGTGTCCTGGATTCAAACAATTCAGTTCCAGGTCAAAAAGATGATTTAAAGCTCTTCTCTTTCAGCTTGTCTGATACTCCAAGCTTTAGGATCCATGTCAGCAGCAATAATTCTTGTACTGCTGGCAAGGTACAATTTGAAGATCCTTCAATGGACACTCACAACTCAATGGCCTGTTCTCCAACAACCTTCATCCAGTCAAGTCAAAATAACACAAGCTTGCAAAAATTAGCTTCTATGGTGGAGCCATTCCAATCAAATACAAGAAGACCATTCCTTTGTTCTCCCTCAATCCAAGGCCACAGTGACCATGGATGCCTCTCAGATTGGGTGGGGGGACACTTCTTGGGAAGGATGGTCCAAGGCACATGGTCCCCCAAAGAGGCCAACATGCATATCACTGTCCTGGAGATGAGAGCTGTCCTCCTAGCAAAGTAGGCCTTCCAAGACACTCTCCCAACTGGGACCATTGTGATTCAGATGGACAATGTATTGGTGGTATGGTATATCAACAAACAAGGGGGAACCATATCTTATTTGTCAAGAAGCTATGTGATTATAGCAATCGGTAATCTCATCCAATCGCTTTCTGATAATAAAGCACATTCCAGGGAAGTCTAATGTAATTGTATACTACTTAAGCAGGTCAATTCTAAATACCTCACAAGTGGTCTTTCAACATGAAGGTGGCTGACAGGATTTTCCATTGTTGGGACCAACCATGCCTCTATGTTTTTGCATTTCCTCTCAACAACAAGTGCAGCAGGTTTTTTGCCCTGATCCCCCCAGTGGGGGCATCCCCAAGGGATGCTCTACTTCATGTTTGGCCCTACAGTCTCCTTTACGCTTACCCCCCATTGCCCCCAATACCCAAATTTCTCCAGAAAGCATTTAGATTGAAGAGCACAGTTCTCCTCATTGTCCCTTACTGGCCTTGTCAGATCTGGTTCCCTTCCTTTGTCCTCATCTTCTACATCCACCCTGGATTCTGGATCTAACTCCAGACCTACTCTCTCACCCAAAAGACATGACTCATTCAAACACTTCAGGCCTCACGTTGACTGCATAGTTTCTCCAGTTACATTGATTGCTAGACATCCCAGGCTCTCCTCCCCTGCACATCACATTCTATTATCATTCCACAAAGCTTCCACTAGAAAAGTGTACAAAAGTAAATGGAAAAGATTGTTTTTTGGGCACATAAAAATAATTTAGATCCATTTTCAGCATTGATTTCTAAGGTTCTTTACTTTTTAGCTATGATTTTCAATGAAGGGGCTAGCTCCTCAACTGTCAGGGTACAATTAGCAGCCATTTCTAACTTTGCAAAGACTTTCTAAGAGGAACATATTTACTTAGACCTCCTCTAAAGGATTCTACTCCTCCTTGGGATTTAAATGCTGTTCTTCTGGCCTTAACATAACCCCACTTTGAATCATCAGCTAAATCTGAATAAACTAAGATTTTTGACCTAGAAAACTATTTTCTTAGTTGCTCTTACTTCTGCCAGAAGAGTGTCTGAACTTCAGGCTCTTTCTTCTGAACCACCTTATTTAATTTTTCACAAGGATAGAATATCTCTACAGACCAATCCTTCCTTTCTTCCTAAGGTGGTGTCAGAATCTAATATTAATCAGGTTATCAGGCTTACAGTCTTCTTTCCAAATTTCTCAAACAAAGGAGAATATATGTTAGACCAGTTGGATACGCACAGACAGTTACATTTTTACCTTCACAAAACCAAAGTACTGAGGAAATCCAAACAATTATTTGTTAGTTTTCTGAATCAAAATTAGCAAAACCAAATTCTAAAATGACTTTAGCCAA
Organism: Protopterus annectens; assembly: GCF_019279795.1. NCBI lineage: Eukaryota > Metazoa > Chordata > Ceratodontiformes > Protopteridae > Protopterus > Protopterus annectens. The sequence continues at coordinate 1,297,382,000 of NC_056725.1, read as the reverse complement.
ATGGTTGACTGATCGTATTACCTTTGTTTATGAAAAATTAGGTTTGCCTTTACCAAAACCACCAAAAGCCCATTCCACCAGGTTTATGGCAATGTCCTCAGCCTTCTAAAACTTCCTTGGATAATATTTGTGCAGCAACAATTTGGGCTAATCCTCATACCTTTATTGCTCATTACAAATTGGATCTGGTCTCTAAGGGAAAAGCAGCCTATAGTTTAGCTGTACATAGGAATATCCTTCCTTAGAGTCCACCCAAGATTTAGATAGCTGGAAACTCTGTCCCAAAAGTTGAGGAATGAATCAAAATGACAACATCAGGTAAAAAAGTTTTGTACTCACCAAAGCAGTCCATCTGTGTTCTCCATTTTCATTCTTCCTTAACTTCCCTACCACCAACCCCCTCCTTTGCTTTAATCCTAAAAAGATCGAAGGATATTGGAGTAACCACTGTTTCTCTGTCTGAGACCCAGATTGTATTATTTTCTGATTCTCTACTACTCTGCAGGTCCATGGGCAGCAAACTAGATCTAAGGTATGTAAGGTGATTAGGGCATTATGGGTAAAGGTAGGAGCTTAAGAGTTTCAGTGTTCTACAATTTGGAAGAAGTGGCTGAGTAGGATCCAAAGACTGGATCCAAACCCAACAGTTGAGGAAGAATAAAAATGGATAACACAGATGGAACGTTATGGTGAGTATATAACTTTTTTTTGTCTGTATAACAGTGACAATTAGTTACCATAAATAGGATATATTACTATTTCATAGCTAGTTACATAGCACTCTCCATGTCTTATTCTGAAAACAACAGCTGTCTTAATACCTTTGGAGAAATTCCAATTAATCCCAACATCTTTTTTACTGGGAGAATTCAACTGTCTGCCAGTAAACTGGCTGACTTATATCACCAATGGTATACATGTCCAGTGAGAGTACAGGTAGATGACTGATTCTCAAAACTTCAAACCTAAAAGATTTTTGGCATTTTGTAATGATACCTAGAGTCAGTAGAAGAGTGAGGAAGTGAGTGTGTAAAGTTTCTTCAGTTTATCCCACTTCTTTGATTTTGTGCAGTTTCAGAATTGGCATATGTGTGTGTGTGTGTGTGTGTGTGTGTGTGTGTGTGTGTGTGTGTGTGTGTGTGTGTGTGTGTATGTTAAAATGCCGAATCGTGTACGCTTTCCCAGAGCAAGGAATCATGCTCTTTTCCCCACTGTAGTGTGATCTCAGACTTGGTATATATATATATATATATATATATATATATATATATATATATATATATATATATATATAGTTAGAGGTGGTGTGGGGTGTGCAGCCCCCCCACATGGGGTTGTGGGAGGCATAGCCCCCCCACCCACCTAAGTGGATTTTACATAGTGCAGTGTGTTTTAATGTGGTGTTTGGCAAGTGTTTACTTGCCCTGTGCAAACGTACGCAGTTTGGCATTTTAACTTTTGTGATTCTCATTTTTGGAATTTCGATATTATGAAGTAGATCCATATATATATATATATATATATATATATATATATATATATATTTTTTTTTTTTTTATCCACGGTGGTGGTGTTGCGGTAGCGTTGTCACCTCACAGTAAGACGCTGTCCGGTTCGACTCTCAGTTAGAGTGTCTTCTGCATGGAGACATACATGAATGGGCGTACCTTTGTTGAAGGTTGTGCATCAGGGCTGGCAACTCAGCACGTAAAAATCAACTGCCAATCATTAGTGGACTGGAGTTCCGCTGTGGCGACCCCTAACCGGGAAAAGCCAAAAGACACAACAACATATATATTATATATATATATATATATATATATATATATATATATATATATATATATATATATATTTAGCTCTATATATATATATATATATATATATATATAGCTATATATATATGTGTATATTTATATATATATATATATATATATATATATATATATATATATATATATAATATGGGTCTATGTCAGAAGATCGAGTTCAGAAACTTGAAATTTATATTGTAAAGATGATATGATTGAGCTTCCAAAAACTCAAACTTCAAAAACAAAATGAATCTACTTTTTTCTACATTTTTGCTTACCCTGTGAAATAATTCGGTAGTGTGATCGTTCAGTAAAGTAAAGGTTCATTGTTGTAGTCTCTGTAAAGTTGTCTTCGGGTAAGCTGGCTTTCTATTATTAGAAGTATATATGAATTTAAATCAAAAGATGAAAGATTAATAATGGTAACTCAAAATAACAGACTATATGCATGCATGCATGCATACCTGTCAACTGCTATGATTTTGAACCTCTGATTTAGCTTTGCTCCTCCAAGATTTATGATGTTCCTCATAAAGTTAGATATGTTTATGAACACATACATTATTAAATACATAAACTAAGCATGTGCAAAGATTTACCACTACAAGTTATATAGGGTCTAGTATATAAATGTCTTCTATTATGGAAAATAAGAAAGCACCCATCTTCCTGACCCTCTGCTATGATTTTTTAAAGATGAGTGCTATGATTTGTAATACTTGGAGGTTAACAGATATGCATGCATGCATGCTGGTTTAAAAAGCTAATAGAAAATGTGATACAGACAAATTAAGTCTTGTAGCACAGAACTACAAACAATTGCACATCTTATTGCTGGGACTGACATACTCATGGATGAATGTCTGTGTACTAAAGAACACAAGAATGTAGCTAGACTTTTACACTGGAAATTTGGCAAACACAACATACAGGTATCTGAGAATTATGGGAAACCTGAACTACAAAGAATTGCTCAAATTGAACTAATCCTTTTCATATGGAATCACCCAATACTAACAGTCAAGAAAACAACTCTCAAGCTTCTCAAAATCAGATCCCCACAGCATAAAAATGTCTTCCTCAAGTCGACATATAATTAAGAAAAAACCCACGTCTGGGTGTGGGTAATGCTAGATTTACTCACGGTTGGTGTGGTTTGGTCATGAGGGCAAAGCCCGAGTGACCAAACAAAGACAACCTTGGGTAAATCCAGCATTACCCACACCCAGACGTGGGTTATTGTTATTATACAATGACATTATTTTAGAACAAAATACTTACATTTCTTAAATAGTGCCTTTGTATAATACCTGAGTGGTGCCCTTCCATGGTTTTCCGCTATCCTGGGGCTGTTTCTGATGTACTGCGCATACGTATGCTTACGCAGTGCATCAGAGCTGTGCAGAGGAAGCAACGGAGAAAGGAAGATCTCCATTGCTTTTTTAAAGTTGTCTCGCTATGTTAAACGATCTCCATTCCCTTTTTTAAAGCTATCTCGCTATTTTAAATGAGTTTAACATAGCGAGATATCTTTAAAAAAAGCAACGGAGAAAAGAAGATCTCCGTTGCGTTTTTTTAAAGATATCTCGCTATGTTAAACGTATAACATAGCGAGATTACAGCAACAGAGATCTTCCATTCTCCGTTGCTACCTAACACAAACAAAAAAAATCAAGACTTATACTAATGGAAAAAGTCCGGGCGACCGAACCTTTTTCCATTAGTATATGTCGGATTTACAATGGGCATGCTGGTTGGGCTGGCCAATCAGCATGCATGTTTTGGAATACTAATTGGCAGTCATTGTATAATAAGATATAATCAATAGAGTGAAGGTTACTATGAAATACACACTCCACCCCTCAGACATCATTAAGTTAGCATATGTGTTCACAACTTCCATATCCATAGCAGCCCCACTTTATGAATACAAAATTCAGTATTATAACAGAGAACATAAAATAATCTCAAACAAGGTACAAAACCTGTTAATATCAGCATTGATCATGGGATCACTCTTCACTTACTGGTTCTATAACTTTTTTCATTGGCTATTACAGGAAAAATTGACTCTAGTGGAAATAGAACTATTTTCAAACAATTCCAGGAGCATTCTGTCAATGCATTTATAAGTCTCTTGGATTTTAGAAGTACATTGCTTCTCTAAAATATTCCTGATTCATCATCAGTAAATTAATATTTTCTGTATATTTACTTATAGCTAGCTTGCATCCCCATTTATTAGCTTCCATAACCTATAATTAATGGCTCCCTATTGAAATGTTTGTACTCAAAATGCCAGGTGCTGAAAGGCCAAAAAAAAGAAAGACTGAAAACCTGGAGAAGAGCAAATCTTGAAAACTGTTCTTCACCTTAAAACTTCTTTTTGCAAAGGGGGCAAGCCCCCCACTGCACTTGCAAACTTACGTATACCAGCACCGAGGTCATCATACCTCAGGGAAAAGGGAATATTTTGAGAAATAGTATGTCTGACTTAGTATGTCTAAGTCCATTTTTTTGGCCATTCAGTCTCCACATTTCTGGACTTGCTGTAGCGGGTCCCAACATTTCACATGGTTAGCATAATGGTCTGTTTTTTTACAGATTGTTGCACCTGCTGTTCTAACAATATGAAATAATAGAACTCTTTGGTATCAGGTTTATTCATTGGTGCCCTAATCTCATTTTACATATTCTTTCAAACATTGAAACCATGGGATGAAAGGGTGGTTGAAAGTGTTATTTTTTCTGAGACAACTGCACATAACTTTTAAACTTAGAAGATTATTTGTAATGTAAAGCATATTCAATTTGCATGTAAATAATTTAAGTTCAGTCACAGTTTTGGCAATATCCACTCTTTTGGAAGGTCTACATAGTTTTTAAACAAAAAGAATGAATGACCAGTAACCTGGCATTACAGACTTCATCAAAACATTCAAAACTCCAGCAAATTAAACATTACTTATATCACTAGTCATCTGATGTTATCACATGACCATCAATAAAACCAGTAATATAACAAGGTGGATAAATTATATTTAAAAGCTTTAAGTAAATCAAATAAGTTACTATTCTCTTGTGTTTCAATAGTGGTGTCCACTGTGTCTTACTGAGAATTTTGCAGAGGATGGTACAAAGATTGTAATGAAATCTCTCAGTCCTGTTTCACAAATTCTTGCATTACTTCTTGTCTGTTCAACTTGTACAGCTGACCTGAATGGAATTTCAGGGACTGCAGATACCACTCTGAATATTTGATTATAGTTTCTAGTGTTCACCCAAATATTCAGCTGTTTTATCAGCCCAGGTGGGCAGCTAGATATATCAAGTAAAATAGCGTGAAGGGGCTGTAGCCCAGTAGCATAAACTGCCCCTGTTGTGAAGTTTTACACTTCCCTCTCCTTACAACTGTAAAACCTGGAGACAAGATTGTTATATCAGTTTTACAGTTATTTTGAGCTAGCTAGCTAGCTGGCTTGTTCTCTGATTTGAAGCTCTGTGTGCAATTTATTAGGGTTGCTAGATTGTGCCTAGGACCTTTAGTATAGGAGCCTGTCATTACTGCATTGATAAACTGTCTTATAATTGCAACATAATGCAAATCTTGCTGTGTAAGTGGTACACTTGTGTATCATTTAATTACTGTTCTGTAGTCTTTGATATTCTTGTGATATTTAAGAGTGGCGGTAGCTATTTGTTATATTGTTCCTTTTGAATATAGTCAGAGAGAATACCAAGTTTCCTTTAAGCTATGGCCTTATATATGTCTGTCTGTCTACCCATCTGTCTATCTAAGCTGTTTCTCACCCATTGCTCTAAGGGTTTTAGTGGGCAGTAAGTGGGTCCTACTTAAAATCTGTAATGAAAAGGTTAACACCAAGGTTCTATTAAGCTATGGCCTTATATACATATGTCTGTCTGTCTATCTATCTAGCTAGACTGTTTCTCACCCATTGTTGTAAAGTTTTTAGTGGGCAGCAAGTGGATCCTGCTAAAACTCTAACAGAAATGATTTACTATAATATTTGACCTCAACTTCCTAGGGTCATTTAAGACCATTTTTTTCCTTACTGGATCATTTATCTCCCATTGTTCTGTAATCCATTTGGTTAGGTGGATGCGAGTACTGAAGAAGTCATGGCTGCCATCTTATGAGACCAGTGGATGTTCTGTTATGTGTCTGACTTACCTCTCCCCCCTTATGGCTGGTTGGCATGGCACAATGACTGCTCCACTGAGCTCATAATGGGAGCCTCTTTACACAAGCCTATGATTCTCAGCAAGATTGTATAGTATGGTCATTTCTGGGTAGGAGCAGCATCTCAGGAGTCTTGTGTACTCAAGCAACATCTTCTAGCCTGCTGGCTACCTGCCCCTGCACAAGCAGTCAAATTCTGTCCTTTGTGTAGCTACAGAAATACTCAGTCTGAAAGGTGTTTCAGTTATAGATGGGATAAAGAAGCTGTGTTACCACTGAATAATTAGGAAATTACCATGACCAAGGGTGTGCTATTCATTTCTGCATTCATTATTGCTCCACTGAGGCTAGCCAGACATGGTTTAATAACTGGCTGAGTGAAACATGAAAATTCTGCACAATACTTGAGAAAAGGTAGAGGAAATTTGGGCGTGATGCTGATTGTCTTCTTCTGGAAGAAAAAAACGAGTCCCTATCAGGCTAAAGCTTTGAATGTCAAATCTAATTTTTACAGAAAATAGTTTCCAACAATTAAGAATCAGAGACCTTGACTTCTTTGGATGATGCTTTTCCTTATGGAACTCAGCCACACTTACTTAGAAGGGTGCTTCAGCACAATTCGATTATGAGGTCTTTCTTAGATCCTTCACAGAGAAGAGCACTGCTGTAAATTCACAGAAAGATATCCTGATATCTCAAGGGTCATGGCTGCAGTTTCTTCAAGCACAGCCAGCCTAGCATCATCTTTGGAACCATCATCTTAATCTCTGATACCCAATAGTTCATGATCATTTTCTATCTGATGAAACATTAACTCACTGTTTTGGGTCTATGCTAAGCCTAAATAAAAAAAATGTGATTTCTGATGCTCTGCACCACAGAGAAAGTGACAAGGATTTTCATATAAGAAGATTTATTTCTGACCTCTCCAAAAAGGGCTTTTTTAAATTGTTCTTTTGAAGAAACTTTCAATTAAGTCTACCAAAAATGTATTTGTATGTAACATTCCTTTTATAAATAAGGTTACTGAGGTGGCCTTACAAATGGGTAAGTTTTTAATTCTAACCAATTCTTATTCAAAGCCTCCTTGTTAGGATTCAAGAAGTGCCAAAGTGCTCAAGTGACTAAAAATGACAAATGATTTATTTTTTGCCAAGGGCAGGCATTTCTTATACATTTTGATTATCATGGATTTAAGGGCAGCATTGAGCAGGATTTTAACCAACAAATGAATTGCATACCTGAGAGAGTAAAGTGGACTTGTAGAAGCAGTTAACAGGTTATCTAAACTGGCTTACAGCAGGTATCTAGAGTGTTTTCTCTAAAACATTTACCCCCTTACCATCTTTTAGAACATGAAGATCTTCAGGAGACAGTCCTTTGGTCTTTTTTTGTAATTTGCTCTCTTAATGTTGCTGCTTGGGTGGAAGGATCTTAAGAAGTCAACTTGTTTTGGTTCTTTTTTATGTAGATGATACTCAGATCTTCCATTGTTGTTCCCTTGGCTTAGAGAATTGTATTTGTATCCAGAGTCTCAGTTATTCTAAAGTAGATGGAGATTAAGAGAGTGACTCCAAGAATGGCAAAGATGTTGACAGCTCCTAGCCTCTTCCTTCTCTTGGTAGCCTGAACCTGGACAGAGATAATCTTAGAATAGCAGAACATGTAATGAATCAGGGGATGATTTTCAGTGGTAATGCTGCTGCATCTCTGCTGACTGCCACTATGGCAGAAATACTTTTGATTAAAGTCCTCTTCTTCGATTCATAGCTTGGTCCCACCTATGGATTTTTCTGTATTGGTAAACTCTCTGATGATCTTACATTTGGATTACTCCAATGACTTTTATTCAGACCTGAGAAGGAAAAAAATCTGTTAGCTGTAACTGATGCAGCATTCCTTAGCCTGTCTCTTGCTGGGTCTTTTAAATAATCGGCCCTAGTCTGAGGAGCTTTTCAAATGAGTCCAAGTATAATACGATGTTGCTGCTCTTTTTCAAGTCCTTCAATAAGACTTATTTATTTATTTTAGGTTTCGCTTGACTTTGGTTTCCATTTGACTACCTGAATTTGAACTCTATCTTGTTAAACTTTCAGGTTTTATAATATTGCTTTCAGTTGCTCATTTTCTCATTGCCGTTTTGGTCTTTTGTATTGTGCCATGTGAAGATGTATATTTTATAAGTTGGTATTGAAACAAACTAAAATAACCCAAGTGCGGTGTATTGCATATTTACTATTAGGTAAATGTGTCAAATGCAGTCAAATTGAAAATGTCAGCTTTTTGTTTGTTTTACAGTTTGGTCAGAGGAGACAAGGATGGATCGTAAGAAGGCAGCATGTCTAGACTATAATGTTGCTCACAGATTAGTTCAGTTTGAATAGTTATTTACAATACACCATGCAGAAAATAATATGTTTACAGGTACCTGCTTTAGTAATAGATACAAATAATATCAAGGACAGAGACAAATTTAAAGTCTCTACGTTGATGGGATATTTAAGCAATAATCCATGACTGTGCATGGGTATATCAGGATTTACACACTGCTGGTGTGGTTTGATCAAGACTGTGAAGCCCAAATGACTAAACAAAGCCAACCACAGGTAAATCCTAATATACCTTCAAATAGGAGTGGATTATTGCTATTATGCAATGATGTTATTTAAGAAAACGTCTTACCTTTTCTAAATATTGTCATTGTATTAAAAGTCATTAGTGCTTTTTCTCTGACTTCTGGTAGTCAGTGGCACTTAGCTGATGTACTGCACATGCTCTGCATTCTCCAAAGAAAGTTGTTTCTGGCACCCCCTCCCCACCCACCCCACGCAGTCATTAAGGACTGAAGTCATTAAGTGAGTTGCACTGGAACTGATTGTACAGATGTTCTTTATGTTTCACTGTTGCAGTCCTGAGTAGTGGGATTTCCTGCCATGGAAGCCCTTGGCCATCCTGAATACCAGTCTAAAACTTTTCCCACCTCCTGTGACTGGTAGAAGCACTTGACTGATGTCAATACACTGGGGTATAAGTGGAGTCTGCCTATGTCATTGCCACAGTTTTTTTCTTGCCGTCGGAGCCTGAAGCAGACGAAGCTGTATGTGCATGCCAGAGTGGAAACTTCTAAAACTAAAAACCCCATTGGCAAACCTTTTCTTTTTTCTAAACTAATGTCAAGAGAAAGTCAAAAACTGCCTCCATTGTGTTAAACAAATTCCACACTGGGATTTTCATACCCTCTGTGTTACTTGTTTAGGCCCTTCACATGATGTCCCAAATTGTCATTTCTGTGCCTGATTCAACTCCAGAACTATTAGGTGTAAGGTGGACATTTTAGCAAGATTTCTTAGCGAGTCCCATGAATCTCCATATGGGATGACGTCTGTTCTGCATCCCAACTCTGATCTGACTAAATGCAAACAGCCTAGGTTTAGGTCTTCTGAACACAATCTTCACCATCAGATAGCCCGCTATGACTGGATATCATGGAAGTTGATGAGGCACCTTCACAGCCCTCTTCCACAATCAAGGTAATGGATAAGGCCTCAACTGAGACTCTTTCAGAAGCCAGTATGCCATTGGAACCCTCTACACCATCACTAGTCACTGAACGCCATTTGTCAGCTGGGTCCAAGACCACTAAGCAGGCCTCAACTTCCAGCAAACACAGTTCTGCCATTATACCTCAGAGGTATTCATGAGTCCATGTTTCCTATGCTCCCAGGCCAAAACAAAAACCTACAACTAGGAAATATTTTTCTCATCTTTCCAGTCCTTCTAGCTCTCAATCTCAAAATGAATTAGTTAAATTGGCACAGGACCTGCTTTTTCCTAGTAAGGGGCAGACACCCCACCCCCATGAATCTATCTCTGGGAAAGGGAGAAAGGACACTATTCCTGAGGTTCTTACTGGCCCCTTTGAGACCAGGCAGGATTCAGAACAGGAGGGCTCAACCTTTGCAGCTGACACTTCCTTGTCTCCCTTTCAGGAGTCTGACTCAGATGAAACTTTACCTTCGGCCTCCTCTCCAGAAGACATATCCTTTGGGGAAAGTTTACACTCCCTTGGGAAACTTTTACATTGGGAAAAACAAGATTATCCCCTACCCAAGAAAACAGTCAGGGAATTCCTCCACCTCCCAAAGGTGAAACCGCTGGCAGTGCCCCAAATATTGGAGGTGGTTAATCATGTCTTTTTAAAATCCTCTTTGAGACTAGACTCCCTTCCACCCACTCCCAGAAAATCTAACACTTTCTACAGGGTTACGGCTTTACATAAACACCTTTTCAATAACTCTTCATCAGATCCACAGATATTTGGTCCTGGACTCCAGGGTTATAGAACCAGCACTCTCAAGAATCCCCCCAAATGATATGCAGGGTAGAGCCCTTGAAAGATTTGGCAAGAAAGTATACGCTTCTGCCACATTATCAGTGAAGGCATTGAATTGCCAGTCCCACTTAATAAAACACCAAGAGTCACTCCTGGATCAGATGAGGCAAAAAAATTTGACCATTGAAAATAAGACCTTATCTCAAGAATTAATGGACATTTGTCATTCCACTTCAGAAGTGATCAACCATTCCCTGCACTGTGGGTTTGATGTTTTACAGGCTACCAGCAGGGCTGCAGCCACTGGGTCTGTTATTAGGTGGCACACATGGCTAAGACAGCAAGACCTCCCAGAGCATGTAAAGTCCACAACTTTGGACACTCCCTTGGATAAGGAGTCACTCTTTGGCCCACAAGCAATAGCTATTCTCAAAGAGTTAGACAGAGCTAAGTCAAGGCAGACAACCAAATTTCTTGTGCAGGTGCAGTCCCCATGTTCCAGCAGAATTACTCCACCAAGCTCTGCACTTTTCCTTCCCAACCCATTACAGACCAAGGGAAGACCCACAGGCTAAGAGGCCACACTCAGTGCCAGGGACTCAGCCAAGACTACTCATCTATCCCATCACCAGGGACTTCCTCTACCCAGGGAGGGAATAGTCATGATCCATCCACAGCATGTACCCCTCCCTTTCCTACATCCCCACCCCCAAAAGAGAAAGAATGCCACTTTTCAAATGATCTGGCACTTTCTATTTTTCAGTCTTAGGACGTCTGTCTGCCATTTGCAGGGCTTTCAACCTTCACCTCTCTTTAACTATGTCCCTACACTAGGGGTTTCTTAGGGACCCTTGTCCTCTTAGTGACCTTTTTGCTGGTTCCCACAGGGGATCTAGTTGAGATCACTGGGCCTTTAGCTAACTCCAAAATTTTTAACTATTTGCACCTTACCTCTTTTGACTACTTCAGTGCCCCCCCCCCCCACCCCTGGCAGTAAAATATCACTTAGCCACTAGCTTGGCACTACTCAGCTCAGTCTTGGTTACAAACAGACCTTAGTTGCTTCACAGCACCCCTAAGATTGGGAGTTGGTATACTAGTTAAGGCTTTGAATCACTGACTAAAGGTGCAGAGTTTCATTCTCACCTTGGGAAATGGAATTGGGGAAGAAATAGACTGGCCTATTAAGAAACTGGCCTACTAACCAGCTAAGAACCCAGAATATGTAGCTCATCCTCAAACAAAATTTGGTTCTAGGGTGGGAACCCTTTGGACCCTAATCTTCCTGCCACCAGCAAGGTGCCCCCCCCCCCTGACCAACAGTTCAATGAATGGCAGACAGGATGGGCATGTGACATAAATCCTTGCAGCTTGGGAGGCAAAATTGATGGATACAAGCTGCTTGTGAGAATATCATACTTCCTGGATAAGGGGAAAAAGAAGTGACCCTAGAAAGAATAAATTTGTACACTAAAGCCAAAGTAAAGCATGCTTTGTGTAATGGACTCAGGGAGACATAACCTCATCATCTACAAATTAAATCTTCCTACAGACAGGAACTTCTCTTAATTCTAGCAAACTTTGCCTTTTAGCCACCTCCATTTCTCCGCTCCCTAATTTGGGATGCACATGAGGAGACCTTTGTGGCACCTTCACAATGTTGGGGGCCAACAGTCAAAACCGTCTTTGGTTAGAAAAGACTTATATCTGGCCTAAAACAGCATTCATGTGTGGTATACCTAGGACTTTCCTCTAACCTGAAGTCTTCCACTCAGCTAAAAGCAATCTCAAACTTTAACCCTCCAGTGACTACTTCAGTTACTTTCTTTCTACTGTTACTAACATTAAGGAAGTGAATAAGTTCTTGGACAACAGGAGCTTCGATCAGCTCAAAGGGCTTCTCTTGCAGGCAAAACAAAAATCAAAACCAAGGGTGCTAACTGTGCTCACAGAAAATTGTACACTCACATATGGCACAATAATCTAGGGGAGAGAAAAACATCCCTACCCTCACCATCTTGCTATGAGGATAGATTTACAGTCTCCCCAGCTCACCCTAGGGGATAATACTGGTGGACTCAATTTATCCAGAGGGTGGTCTACCAACAAGCAGACAAATCAGAAGCCTGTGGGCACCCTCAAGTGGTGCTTGCTTGGGAGATTCCTAGCATCACGGCTGGGGGGACCCCACAGATTGAACCCCTCACCTCTAGGGAAAGCACACTGTGAAGCTAGGCTTTAATAACAATACCCTCTTTCCCAAGAATATCTAGAAATCATGAAACTGCTGGACTTACTTATAGCACCAGTTTGATCAATCCTGCTCTGGTATTTCTCCTACTTAGCCTTCCTGCTAACCCTGTCCCTATAAGCTTGGAACATACCTTCTTACTCTATCTATTAGCTGGAAGGCTGCTCTCTCAAGGGGGTGATATCTGTTTCTGCAGGTTTAGGTGCTACTACACTGACTTCAGCAACAGAACTCAGGGCATCCAAGTATGATCCTGATAACACTCCCCCTCCTTCCCCACTTCTATGCATTACCTTGTGCAAGACATCTTAGGGTAAGTCAGGTGGGTGTAGCCCCAGAAAAGCCTAAACAACATAAGAAAAAGGCCTTTGTACTTGGGGTGCACAGTTCTATCAGGACCCCAGCAGGGCCAAAATCCCTGTTCCTGCCAGTCCTACTCTTAAATCCTCTTTCCCTAGGCTTTTCTCACCAATCCTGCAAGGCTTATCTTTCAGATGATTCAGCCTTCATACTCTCACACTCATCTACTTTCACTTACCCTGTGGTAGGGCCTTCCACTCCTTACCCCCCCTCAGGTGAACTCATACACCATCTTACTTCATACTCTTGTCTTAGAAAAAATCTAATCTTCTGACACTGAACCCTGTCTGCTTGTTTCCTATCTCTCCAGTCAGGGAATCTCTGACTCTCTAGGCTCTCAATCTTAATCCTACCTTCAACCCATGCTGGGGACTGATGCCTCCTTTATTCTAGCCAGGCACCTACCTTTCTTCTCTCCAAATCCCCTGTAAGGAGGGAAGTGTACTCTTCCTTGCTCAAAACTTCCATAGGCGGCTACCTTACTTACATGGCCACTAGAAAACTTATCAGATTTTTTTGGCCATTGAAATTTTACCAGTGTTTACCTCAATGGAGGAGATCCTGTATCTTGCTGTCCACTTCCAAAAGGAGTTTTTTCTCCCTCTGTCTTTCCCGGTACACTCTTTTTCTATCATCAGGGAAGGATATTTCCACTGTCTAGAAGGGCCCTTTCCATTGGGACAGCTGGGCCCTCTAATACCTCCATGCAGGGTGTACCTACCAAGAGAAAGTGGAGCCTGCCATCTGATCTTTTGTATCCTTTTACACCAGACACTACCTCTGTCAGCCTTCTTTTACTCCAGTTCAGTTTTTGCCTCTATTTCCCTTCAAAACCTTGCTTTCTCATTTTACTTCACCACCTCCCTCTTTTAAGCTTTGGGAATCCTCCCACTAGTCAGGACTAAAACAGTGGGACATGAAAAACATAGTACAGTTGTGTACACTTACCATAAATGTAGATGTTCGAGTATATTCACTGTTTCACTCATCTTTCCCACCCTTCTCTCCCCCCCATAGCCTTCAGGGAGGCTGTTACTTTTTCTCATGTACCAAGGATCCCTTCTCTACACTCCTACCTGCCTAGAGATCCTTGCCCTATCTATCTGGTCTTGACTTGCTATTCCATGTGTGATGGACCCCTACTTTCCACTATCTCCTGCTTAGGGATCCTTGCCCTATCCATCTGGCCTTAACCTGCTACTCCTGTTGGGGTAGCTCCGAACAACAAGGGTCAAGAAAACAACTGAGGTAATGATGTAGGCAGATTCCACTTTTACCCCAGCATACTGACATCAGTCAAGTGTGTCCACTGGTCATAGGAGGAGGGAAGACTTTTACTCTGATAATGTGGCCTGCCAAGGGCTTCCATGGCAGGAAATCCTACTAGTCTGGACTGCAACAGTGAATAGACTCGAACATCTACATTTATGGTAAGTGTACATAACTGTGCTTTCCCATCATGGAAAGCTGAGAGGTTTTTTTTTTTTTTTTGTAATATTTACACTTTTGTAACCTGAGCAGATTATTTGTTTAAATTTTTTTTTTAATTCCTTGCTTAGCAGTCTGGAGAAAGTAAGATAAAGTGCTTTTAAAAAAATCTTAAACTAATAGTCTGCTCCATGAAAAAAAGCTACAATGATGGCATTATGGTGCATATTCCGATAGAAAGACCAGCTAAAACCAGAACTTCATCAGATAGTACATTTTTAAAACCAAAATCTTTTTAGAAGAAATTTAACCAATAAAATTACACAGACCAGCACACTCCCTTGCAAAATGACCAATAAGATTAGTAACGTAATTAGGCAGCATAAGCTGGATAAGTACATATCTCATCCAATCTACATTTAACAAAATTAAGCCAATGAGAACGTAAAATCACATTGCAAGCAATATTCGTCCAATAAAAATTCAGTCTGCATGACCAATAACAGGCCACCCATTCTAAAATATATTATAACTACACATTATGTAAGAAACATAAAAATATTTTAATATCAAACTCGTTCATTTCATTTTTTCATTATAAAATATATATGTTCATTTTCAAATTGAATTCATTAACATGCTTTCTATGTAGAATTTACACTTTAAAATGGAATGTAGATGAATGACCCAAACTACATATAAGCAAACCTCTTTCCTTGCATATCAGAAATATCTCCTGTTAATCAAAGGGCTTTCTATTAAGTTTATAATAATAAGGCACAATAGATCAGAACCTTTGTATTCTGATATTAATAATAATAATAATAATAATAATAATAATAATAATAATAATAATAATATATCACAAACTAAATGTGCCCATGCTGTTTCCTAGACCTTAATATTATTTAACCAATAAAGCCGCATGTTGGAGCGCAAACACCAATAACCTTCTGGATGAGCATTAGTCATCATTGGGTCTACACTTACCCACATGAACTTGCATCAATAGATGCATAACAAAGGCATTAAAACCACAAATCTTTATTTCTAAATTATTACAATCAAAAAACATAAATATTTACTTCTAATTTGTTTAATAAGAGGTTACTATTTAACCTATCTGATCAGGTATAAAAACGCAATCACCAAAAGCCTTAAACGAGGGATATAACCACAATATCCTAGCCATACTACAAGTGTTTACTGTTACGCCTATAAAATCGTGTATTTAAATGCGATAACCAATCCAGTTTATACTGAACTAAAAACTATGATTAGACAACGCTAATCAGAGGCGTACATGCCTCTTCATACCTATATTTTTAATTGGTTAATATTAACCAATCAAATGGCAAATTTAGGCCTAACTACCATGGGCTTACAGGTTATACAACCATACTCTATACAAAGGGTAAACATTGTTCAACCTAGCTGATCGTGTATATAAATGCGATCACAAATAGCTTTAAGTAGAGGGTGTAACCACCATATCCTAGCCAAGCAACGTGTTTATTGTTAAGCTTATAAAGTCATGTATTTAAACGCGATAACCAATCCGGTTAATGCTAAACTAAAATCCATGATTAGACAATGATAATTGGAGGCATACACACCTCTTCATGCCTGCATTTCTGAATGGTTAGTATTAACCAATCAAATGGCAAATTTAAGCCTAACTACCACTCCCTTACAAGGCATGTCTCTGAGTGGTTATAAATAAACCATTAAAATCGCATATTGCGACTCAAGGACCAATAACTTTTTGAGAAAATATGTTAATGAATTCAATTCAAAAATGAACATATATATTTTATAATGATGAAAAAATGAAATGAACGAGTTTGATATTAAAATATTTTTTATGTTTTTTGCATAATGTGCAGTTATGAATATATTTTAGAATGGGTGGGCCCATTATGGGTCATGCAGACTGAATTTTTATTGGATGAATATTGCTTGCAATGTGATTTTACGTTCTCATTGGCTTAATTTTGCTAAATGTAGATTGGATAAGATATGTATGTATTTAGCTTATGCTGCCTAATTAAGTTACTAATCTTATTGGTCATTTTGTGAAGGTGTGTGCTGGTCTGTGTAATTTTATTGGTTAAATTTCTTTTAAAAAGATTTCATTTTTAAAAACATACTATCTGATGAAGTTCTGGTTTTAACGGGATGAAATCCTCTGTGTGCGACTCCAATTTTTCAAGCTTGTTATTGGTGTTAACCGGACTTGGCTTAGTGGGACTATTACGTGCTTGCATGTCTGTATTCGTTTGTGGTTTACTGTTTTACTTGGATTCTTTGAATAACAATGAGCCAATATTGTATATTGTATGATATACTTTTTTTACAGTTGACAGTTTTCCTCTTAAGCTTATATTATTTGTAATAGAAAATGCAAAAACAAAACAGACTGACTACCACTGTCCAGACCATAAACTTATACTTTTAATACATAAATAAAATAAACACATGGATAAGTGCTTTCAGGTAAAAACAAACCCTTCATCAGCTCTAATAAAAGAAACATCATATAGCACTATTTAAACTAAAAACATCCAATCATAATTCATGCACCCCTTGGATAAAAAACATTCAGCAAAAAATGCTTACATTAAAGTCAAAGATCAAAATGCCATTGGTAAAAAGATTTACAGGCTGACAAGGCACCAGGATTGAATGGATATGTCCTTCTTAAACTAACAGTCAAGGGGTGCAGATTGTCCCATAATACAAAACCTTGATTTGAGATTTAAATGATGAGACCACACCTCTCAACCATACCAAATTCCTCGGTGCCACAAATTCCTGAGTGGCCCCTTTAATTTCCGATTTTTTTTTTAATTATTTTATTTTATTTATTTATTTTTTGTATTACCACTTTAAATTTATGGCTGACATCACCATGCATCACAAGCCTACAGGCATCAGCTACTGTCTGTTGGACTCAGTCAGATATTTATTTTGAACTATTTGGTGGGAAATAGGTAATATAACAGCAGTGGCGACTGATCTGCATAATCTTTCAGAGTCCACCCACATGTCCCAACCTCCAGGTAAGAATAGAACTGTTTAGTCACTGTGTGTGTGTGTGTATTACCACTTTAAATTTATGGCTGACATCACCATGCATCACAAGCCTACAGGCATCAGCTACTGTCTGTTGGACTCAGTCAGATATTTATTTTGAACTATTTGGTGGGAAATAGGTAATATAACAGCAGTGGCGACTGATCTGCATAATCTTTCAGAGTCCACCCACATGTCCCAACCTCTAGGTAAGAATAGAACTGTTTAGTCACTGTGTGTGTGTGTGTGTGTGTGTGTGTGTGTGTGTGTGTGTGTGTGTGTGTGTGTGTGTGTGTGTGTGTAAAATGCCCAGGTACATATACCTGATGGTTAGTGTTACTCAGGCTCAAACCCTGAACCTTAGGTACAAGGAGCAAGAGCCTGAATTCCCTACCCATACTACCACTTGTGTTCAATGTTTGGCTCTTTGGTCTGTTCCTCTTAAAATTTGTGGTTTTCTAGCAAATTAGTGAGAATTTAATTCATTAAATAATGATAACCATTTAAGTTTCAGTCTTCCTATCTTTCAGGTAATGTGTGGTAACACAAAACATTTTATTCTAGCAACTTTTCTAAGATTATACAAGCAATGTTTAAAATGTGCCCCTGGTTTTGGGCCTTTGCCCCCCCAAAAGACATTTTTGGCATTTTCCAGATTTCTTGTGCTGCATAGTTCTTCAGGGTGAGAGAAGTTTAGTGCTGCTTATGCCAAGTTTGTTTGTGTTGTTAGTAGCACAGCAGGTACAATACTTACTTTTGATGCAGGAGGATGTGCGTTCTACTCTCACAGTATGTAAATGGATTGCTGATGCTGTACTATGTTGTGCTTTTAAAGGGGGTGGATGCTGCAGTCCTGAGAATGTCCTCTTTGGCAGAGATACCTAGTAACTATGAACCTGTTATCAGTTTGCCATCCATTCCCTATTGCAATATTACTAGCTTATTTTTTTAATGCAACATAGGCAAATTATTCCTCAAGCGCAACAGACACTTTATTTGTAGATGAAACAATGAAATATAATGTTGTTTGTTAGCAGCAACCTCTTCATTAGTTACAGATCTCGTTAATGTAGAATTATTTGGATGACTTTTACTTCAGCAGAGATTGTGCATATTTACTGATACTGGTGGATTGTAGAAGCTTGAGTAGGCGTCTATGACGGAAATGTTCTGAACTGGTCAGTTTTGTCATTATTGGTTCATGCATATTGTTTCATTACTTACTGGAAAAATGTTAAAAACAATAAATTTAAAACTCACTCTAACAAGTGTGCTCCATTATATGAGGAATATAATTTAATACAATCAGGAAGGTGTATCAAAGAACACATGTATGTTTCATGTGCAAGGGGCCTATGATTTGACAGCCCAAAGGTAATCTTTAGCTGCCACTGGCCAGATGCATTTTCTTTGAATGTGGGTTTTAATGCTGTTTCAATGAAAGTGAGTTTACTTTCAAGGGCAGAGAAGTTTTAATGCTAAGTCTATTTTCATTGTGAGACTGTATTGGTTTGTTTCGTAGATGCCTATTAGTGTTTGTGCTATAAAATGTAAAATAAAAGTTGTAAATGAAATCCAAATAATCATTGTAGAAGTAAAACAGTATGCACATTACAGTGTTTATGGTAAATGGGGCGCAATAGCCAAGTAATGGGTCATTGAAATGGTTGCAAGGGGAAAGCTCTGTATGCGGGGTCCCATTTGATCATGATTTTGTGAGGGGAGAAGGGTGGCAAACTCAAAGATAGCCCCAGGCGGCAGAAACTCTAGCTACACCATTGATCAGTAGGCCATGAAGAATGACGTTCGGGGGTCCTAGCAAACTATAATATTCTTTTGCTAAGATTAGAATATTGCCTACCATTAAATGCCCTACTTTTACCACAAAACCCACATACTGACAGTCACCAAAAACAAAATTGTAAGGTTCATCATCTTTTCCCTTCCCAGTGAACATCATTGATACACATTAAAAATGGTTACCATTTACTACATGGTCTGGAGCCATATTTTGGTTGTCTGTTCTTCAGTTTGCATTTGAAAGTTGGCATCCCACAATTCCACCAGAGTGGTTGGGGTTATATAATAACATTTGCAAATTTTATGTTGTCCAGATTTTTGATGTTTCCAGGTTGAGAGGTATGGATGAAGCATTGGATTTGATGTCTGGTAAACAGATGTTTTCAGTTGTCTTGATGGACATAGGGTTTGTCTTTGTTTTGAGATACATTTTTGCCTGGGTCAGAGATACCTTGTTTTTACTGGATAAGTGATGCATGTATTTGCAACTTCAGCCTATGATTACTAAGTTCCCTAGAAAGATAGTGATTTGTTGCCTTGAATATGTGTACTTGACTGGATATCAGTTCTCTCTACCTTATCTGATTGGACCAGCATTGCCACAACTCACTATTGTGGTTGCTTAGTTTGTAGGTACACATAAACATAGCCATAAGTGTTTAATTGGCTTCCTCATTAAGATGTTCTCTGTCAACTACATGTTTAGATCGGATGCTGGCCTTGTTGAACTCCACTGCTACTTATGGTGCCATGTCTTTCCATTACATGTGCTTCATCTGATTGATTTTCACGAGTACACTATTACTGGGTGTACTCGCAGTCTTAGCCTGTGGCCACTTGGTTTTTCTGAAGATGTTAGTGGCTGTTTTTATTTATTTATTTATTTATTTATTTATTTATTTATTAGAAAAGATGGATATGCATCAAATTTATCAAAATTTAAGTGATGCATTAGTCATAATGTCCTTTTGTTTTACTTGATTGGTTTACCATTATCGTATTTTATCACTGTTGCTGCCTCAGTTGTGGCCATACATCATTTTACATTTTCATTCATACACACTTACTTATATATGATGGTGCTTATTTGATGTTATATATACAGTGGATATAAAAAGTTTACACACCCCTGTTAAAATGCCAGGTTTTTGTGATATAAAAAATAAGACCACAATAAATCATTTCAAAACTTTTCCCACCTTTAATGTGACCTATAACCTGTACAATCCAATTGAAAAACAAACAAATCTGTTAGGGGAAAAAATATAAAAAATAAAAAACGCACAATACACTGGTTGCATAAGTGCGCACACCCTTAAACTAATACTTTGTTGTGTGTGCACACCCTTAAACTAATACTTTGTTGAAGCACGTTTTGATTTAATTACAACATTCAGTCTTCTTGAGTAGGAGTCTATCAGCATGGCACATCTTGATGTGGCACTATTTGCCCACTATTCCTTGCAAAAGCGCTCTAAATCTGTCAGATTGTGAGGGCATCTCTTGTGCACAGCCATCTTCAGGTCTCCCCACAGATTTTCTGTTGGATTTAGGTCTGGGTTCTGGCTGGGCCAATCGAAAACTTTAATTTTCTTCTGGTGAAGCCATTTTTTTGCTGATTTGTATGTATGCTTGGGGTCATTGTCATGTTGAGAGGTGAAATTCCTTTTCATCTTCAGCTTTCTAGCAGACACCTGAAGGTTTTGGGCCAAAAGTGACTGGTATTTGGAACTGTTCATAATTTCTTCCACCTTGACTAAAGCCCCAGTTCCAGCTGAAGAAAAGCAACCCCAAAGAATGATACTGCCACCACCATGCTTCACCGTGTGGATGGTGCTCTTTTGGTGATGTGAAGTGTTGTTTTTGCACCAAACATACCTTTAGGAATTGTGGCCAAACAGTTCAACCTTGGTCTTATCAGACCATAACACATTTTCCCCACATGCTTTTGGGAGACTTGATGTATTGCTTTGCAAATTTTAGCTGGGCCTGGATGTTTTTCTGTGTAAGAAAAGGCTTCTGTCTTGCAACCCTACCCCATAGTCCAGACATATGGAGAATACAGGAGATTGTTGTCTCATGTAGTATACAACCAGTACTTGCCAGAAATTTCTGCAGCTCCTTCAGTGTTGCTGTAGGTCTCTTGGCAGCCTTCCTGACCAGTTTCCATCGTGTCTTTTCATCAATTTTGGAAGGACGTCCAATTCATTGCAATTTCAATGTTGTCCCATATTTTCTCCACTTTTTGATGACTGTCTTCACTGTGTCCCATGGTATATCCAGTGCTGTGGAAATTTTTTTGTACCCTTCTCTTGACTATCTTTCAACAATGAGATCCATTTGATGATTTGTAAGCTGTCTGCGAACCATGGCTTTAGCTGTAGCAGGCAACTGAGTAAATGTCAGGAAAATCCTACTATGACAGCTGAACTTTATTTGGGGTTAATCAGAATCTCTTTTATTGATGGCAGGTGTGTATCCAAGAAGTCTGAATGCTGTAATTAAATCAAAAGGTGCTTCAAGAAAGTATTAGTTTAAGGGTGTGCATACAGAACAAAGTATTAGTTTAAGGGTGTGCACACTTATGCAACCAGCATATTGTACATTTTTTATTTTTTATATTTTTTCCCCTAACAGATTTGTTTGTTTTTCTGTTGAATTGTACAGGTTACACTAAAGATGGGAAAGTTTTGAAATGATTTATTGCAGTCTATTTTTTTTATATCACAAAACCTGGCATTTTAACAGGGGTGAGTAAACTTTTTATATCCACTGTAATGTTTTATTCACATGTCTTTCTACTATATGATATAATTCAATGATCGGTTAATGGTGTTAGCTAAAGCTACATGTTTGTGGATTGGACAGCAAACTTGCTTCATTGCATATTCAAATTGCAACAGTTAAGATGATCTCATTGGTCATTGTGGAAGGATTTTCAACCAATGATAGTTGGATTTTTTCAATTGATGTTTTTTTATTAGCTTATTCTAATATATGCAACTCTTTCCTGAGAAGTTCCACTCATTACTGTGGAAGTTAGTCTTTTAACTAATTATTTTTTATCAATGATAGTTTGACTTTTTTCAACCAATGGTTTTATGAATTCCTTATCCCAACAAGTGATACTTTCCTGAGTGGTTCATTAGTTACTATGGAAGGTAGTCTTTTAACCAATGATGTTTTGAAATCTCTTCACCAATGGCATTTTGATCTTTCACTCTAATGTATGGATTTTTTATTTTTTTTTTCTGAGTGGTTTTTATCCAAGGGGTGTATGAATTATAATTGGATGTTTTTAGTTTAAATAGTGCTATGTGATACTTGCTTTATTAGATCAAATGAAAGGTTTGTTTTTACCCAAAAGCGCTTATTCATTCATGTTTATTTTATTTATATATTAAAAGTATAAGCTTATGCTCTGGACTGTGGTAGCTGGACTTTTTTGTTTTTGCATCTTCATCTTTTTCATACAATCTTGACTTTTTGGAGCTCCTTATCTTGTTGTCTTTTTATAGGTTTTATTATTTATAATAGTATCATTACTTGCCATGCTCCCTGCATGTGGATTGTGCTAATACTTTTTGTACAGAGTCCTTTTTTCAGTCATAGAGTCTTTAATGATAATATCTTTAATGACCCAATCCTCCAAAGGCAGACGTCCTGTCTGGTGGACACCAGCCATAAACAAACTATACAATAGAAGGAGGAAGCTACTAAATGGTAGAGCAAAATCCCAAAAAGGGAAGGCATCACTGATCAGTATTAGCAAAAAACTACAGGCACACATAAAATTGTCTAAGGCCAGCTTTGAGAGAAAAATTGCACAGGACACTAAGGATAATCACAAGGCTTTCTTTAGTTATGTTAGGAACCTGAGTGGTAATTCCCAGATATGCTCAGAATTAGTCCAAAATGACAAAAAATACACCGAACCCACAGACATTGCCAACATCCTAGCTGACAGGTTCAGCGCAAACTCCCCCCCCCCTCCCCACCAAAAGGGCAAATATCTATCCCAGCAGAGTGCTGCCCCCCGACATCTCAGATGCTCAGGTAAGAGCCGCCCTCTCCAAAGCAAAAACACAGCATCAATGGGACCAGATGGTGTCCCGGCTCGTCCTACATGAACTCCAAGAAGAGCTAAACCCAAACATAAAACTACTGTTCAATCTCAGCCTTACTACAGGATATGTGCCCAAAGAGTGGCGTACAGCAACAGTGGTCCCTCTCCATAAAGGTGGTGCCTCAATGGATCCTGGAAACTATCGCCCCATAAGCCTGACTAGCTTGGTCTGCAAAGCTATGGAAAGGATCATCATGGACCTCATAAATAAAGATATTGGGGACGTATAAACACTGGATCCTACCCAGTTCGACTTTGTTAAGGGCAGATCCTGCCTCTTAAACCTGGTTGATTTCTTTCAAACAGTCACCAAGGCCATTGACGAGGGGAAGGTGGTTCACACAGCCTACCTGGACCTCGCAAAAGCCTTCGATACAATACCCCACTCGGGCTTTATAGATAAGCTCACCAGCTTAAATATAAACCCCTATGTCACTAGATGGATTGCAAACTGGCTCAAGGACAGAACCCACATGGTTAGAATTGCTGGAGCCATGTCAGACTCCAAACCAGTTACAAGTGGTGTCCCACAAGGCTCAGTCCTGGGACCTCTCTTGTTCGGTATATATTTCTCGGAGGTACAGGCCAATACGGAAGGACTGTGGCTGACCAAGTTCGCAGATGACTGCAAACTGGGCACCATAATCGACTCTCCAGCCGACACAAGCATCCTCCAAAAGGGCCTCATAGAAACAGACAACTGGTGCCAGAGCCATGGCCTCAAGCTAAATGCCAAAAGTGTATAGTCATCCCCTTTGGCAAAACAAAGTGCCCACAAATTACCACATAGGTGGTAATCCATTAAGTACAGAAGAAGTAATTAGGGACCTGGGGACCCAAGTTGATAGCAATCTCTCATTTGACAACCACGTGGCCAAAGTGGTTAGAAAAACATTTTATATAGCCCACCTAATCATGAAGGGATTCACATCTAGATCAGGGGAGGTCATCGTGCCTCTTTACTCATCCCTCATCAGGCCCATAATTGAGTACAATGCCCCTTTTGGGATGTACCTTACCAGACACCTGCAGCAACTGGAAAGACCCCAAAAGTACCTCACCAAGAGGATCAAAGGGCTCAAACAAATGCCATATGCTGCCTGGTTAAAGAAACTCCAGCTCTACTCAGTGGCATACCGCCTGTTCAGAGGCGATATGTGCCTGACGTATAAAGCCATGTCCAACCCGGAATTAATGGACATGCTGCACCTCAGAAAATCCAAATCCCATCGAGCTACGCGCTCGAGAGACTTGAACCTCAGCACTGAAATAAATAGGACATGCTGGAGGGATAGATTCATAACCCAGAGGCTCCCTTCACTCTGGAATAAAATCCCAGTCCAGGTTAGGCAGAGTCCCTCACTGACTCTCTTCAAGAGGAATCTTGATGAGTGGATGGGAGATTGTAGGTTTACCCCAGGTATCACTTCTGTGTCACTGTTAGACAGAGGCACAGTATACTAACCTCGAAAAAGGGCATAGCAAAATACATTTAAAATGGGTGGCGAAAGCCAAACACATTCTGGCTAGGCTTATAAATGCCCTAGGGCAGATAGCCTAGTATGAACCTATGAACCTATGAACCTATAATTTATGTTACACTGTTATGTTTCTTTTGTTTGAAATAGTATGTGTTATGCTTTTTATAACATCAGGTTTCACTTTGCATGCATTCATCAAATGATTTTACTCAAATGATGAACTACTGTAAAATAAATTTAGATTTCTAAGGAATTTGGGGAAGACATGTTCACTTCTCTTCATTCTTGCTTATGAAGAAATATGCCTTTACTTACATTTGGCTTCTTTTCGTTCTGGCTTATAGGGAAGCATGCCTTTACCAAAATTTGCTGTTAATAAACATCTCATTTTTACATATTGCAAATAAGCCTGTTGGTTGGTGTACTGCATGTATCAGATTGAACACATGATGCACAGAGTAACAACATTGTGTGCTGTTCAGAGCTATGGCCCTTTGTACACTACAGAATACACTAATGGCACATAGGACAATGGGCTGTAAGATGTCTAGTAGGGTTCACAGCAGGGCAGCATGTTGACTCTTGCAAAATTAAGCTGTCAAGGTACTCAGAGAGAGGAAATGGAAGATAGAAGGATGCACAACACAGTATCCTTCTGTATGCTACATAAAAATAGCACATTGGGCACTTCGGTCTATATTACATTGTCGAAGGGGCTGTTAATTCAACTTCAACTTGTACACTTTCATGTAAGTCTCAACCCATTGAACATCAGGGAAAAATTAGGCATCATAGACTTAAGTACCTCTTGACTCAAAGAGCCCAACATTGTTTCAGCTCTGTCACAATATTTATATCCTAATTTCAGCTAACGTGCTCAATAATTCTTTCAGTTAACTCCTTTTTCAAGATGGCACAAAACATTGTTGTTTAAAAGCACACTGCAACCTCTTTGATTTTTAGCTATAGTATAAAATTCTTCAATAGCTCAGAATGCTCAACTGAGCAAAAATATACTCTTATTCATATCAACTATATGCACAGCAAGTGTATATAGCTGACAAATAACTTCCTAAAAGGATCAACAAACTGTTCCATCCTCAAACTGAAGCAAAATGAACTAAAGCAACTTAACAGAAATTGCATCAAACATTCAAAAAATAAATAAGTAAACAAGTTATTGTTTCTTATTCTACGTTGAGAAATTGAATAATATAACAAATATATATTTTTTGTGAGAGCTCTGCCCCAGCTCCCCATTTTATGTTTACTAACTTCACTGTGGTACAGCCACCATAAATTATCAAACACTTCCTTTTATAAAAGCTGACCAATAATCATTTGCTAATAACAACACTACACATTTTTAAGCACAGCAGCTGGTGAACTACACAATTACTGAAACAAACTGATACAGGGAGCACTTGTCACCTGTCTCTACATATGTATGTAATGTTGATAATGTTGTAACAGTCTGGTTATCAAATAAAAGTGTATGTGACTTTAAATGTGTTTTCAGAATGTATGGAGTGTGGGAACATTTTCACAGCAATAACTCAAACCACAATGTCTTAATTGTTAATTGCTGTACTATAAAATAATGTAACCTGGAAGGGTAAATCCATGAAGTTAATATCTCACTAAGGGGTCATCTAAAATGAAGATACAAAAGCATGGCTTGAGAGAGGGTCATGTCAGGGCTGTCTTGTGGAAAGTAACCTGTGTATTATAATTTAGGAAAGTATTTGTTTTTGAGCTGAAACTAGGGCCTGTGTGAGACCTGCAGCCTTTAGATTTTCTTGAAGCCTGTGAGAGGCCTGCAGCCTGTGAATTTTCTTTTGATCATTAGACAGCGTGTGCCCTGGAAGACCTATGTAGATTGGACACTGTTATGAAGACACTCTGTTTAATATTGAAACTCCAAAGCCAAGTGGCTAAAGTTTTAATTTGCAGAATTTCAAGAAACCTATGTTTTTATATATGCCCTGCCACCTGTGTCTTCTTGGCCTAATACTGATAGAGAATGTGGACAAATTGACCATGGATTTGTCAGCTGCAGTGCCTTGCAGTATCTCTGCTACCAACTGCAAACCATATGCTGGACTATAGAGTCCATGGTTTACTGTAACTGTTGTATTCCATGCATGGTTAACTGGTATGTTAACCATGGTGATGTTACTGGGAACAATTGTGGCATGACAACTTGGAACTGACCAGAAACTTACAGAGTGACAAAAAGAGTTGACTGTGCTGGCCAACATAACTGCCAACCTCAAGGCTGTGCAACCTCTGAAGAAACTTTCAGGAAGGATGATGTGGAATATTGTTTATTGATATTTAAATGCCATATTACCACAGAAAATGCAAGATGAGCAAACTGAGAAACAATCCTGTCATCCTAACTGGAGAAATGAAAACATATACGGACATGAAAGAGAATGAAGAAATATGATAAAGATAAGAAAGAACTTTTTAATCAGGGATGATATAACCTCAAGATACAATAAATAAATTGCCATAACTGAACTTTTAATATTGACAAACTGTTTAAGTGTACAGGTACATGCTTTAAAGCATATTTTAAAATTTTGGCTTGAAATTGATAGCAACAACAAACTGAAAATATTGTATATTTTACCATCAATAAGGTTTAATACATTTTGCCTAGTAACTAAGAAAATGGGTAATTCAGAGTTATCCCAAGAAATCTAATAATCTAGTAACATTAGCAGAATATGCTTATTATACAATAAAGGGTCATTCATATTCAAAAAGCTGCAGGCTGATTGGACAGCAATCGGCGTGCCCATAGTAAATCAAGAGATACACAATAGAAAGAAGTACAACTCATTTCTCTGTGCCACTGTTAAAAAAAAATCACATGCAGCCCTGCATAACAAAACTGCTCTCTAGAACAGAAAAATAGACGTTAAAAAGTCAGAAAAACATCTTATGCCTCTCAATGCAATGGCTGTCCTACATTCACAGAACAACTGCCTTTGACATGCAAACTGTATGAAGCTGCACAATGAAGACTACAGCACCTAATTTGAAAAAAAAATAAAAAGAAAATACTGACAGCCCAGAAAGCATCTCATTTGACTCCACAGCATCTCAGTTAAAAAAGAAAACGAAGACTGCAAATAAGGCAAAATGGGAACACTGCCAGCACTTAAGGGAAAGAAAACAAACAGAACATTCAACGTAATTTACGACCATAGAGGATTAGCACATGCAGACTACACATTCTTTACGTTCCAGACTACCACTGGAATCCATTTATACACTGGCATTGTTTAAAAAATGTAAGAAACGCTTAATTAAATAGTATAAGCACAATAAGCCACAACTGTGTGGGGGTATCGATGGATTTAGCCACAAATGGCTTTGTTTAATCATTCTGGCTTCACCCTTGTGATTAAACCACACCAGTCATGGGTAAATCTAGTGATATCCAACAGTGGACTATTGATAAATTAGTTAATGACACAATATTTAGAAATTAATTGCCTGCACTAAGGATAAGATTGCAATAAAGCATATAATAGCTTTTTGAAACAAAAACAGTATGTAAATTATTACTTTGTTACAAATGTGGAGGGAGCTGGTCACAATTCTAAGTTCTGTACTTCTAACACTAAAGACAGTGATTCTAACAGAAATGTAAAAAAAAAGAAATGAATGCTTTGAATAGCAGTGTTCAAACATCTAGGGTAATTGTGTCAGCTCTGTGTGATAGCGTAAATTATACAATGACTGCCAATTAATATTCCAAAACGTGCATGCTGATTGGACAGCCCAACCAGTGTGCCCGTTGTAAATCCGACTTATACTAATAGAAAAAGGTCCGGTCGCCCGAACTTTTTCCATTAGTATAAGTCTTGATTTTTTTTTTTTGTTTCTGTTAGGTAGCAATGGAGGACAGAAGATCTCCATTGCTGTAATCTCGATATGTTATATGTTTAACATAGCAAGGTATCTTTAAAAAAAAGCAACGGAGATCTACTTTTCTCCATTGCTTTTTTTAAAGATATCTCGCTATGTTAAACTCGATTAACATAGCGAGATAGCTTTAAAAAAGGGAACGGAAATCTTCCTTTCTCCATTGCTTTTTAAAGATTTTCCTTTTTCCATTGCTTCCTCAACACAGCTCTGATGTACTGCGTAAGCATACTCATGCACAGTACATCAGAAAAAGCCCCAGGATAGCAGAAAATCATGGAAGGGCACCACGCAGGTATTATACAAAGGCATTATTTAAGAAAAGTATTTTTTTCCTTAAATAATGTCATTGCATAATAGCAATAACCCACACCTGGGTGTGGGTAATGCTAGATTTACCCATGGTTTTCTTTGTTTGGCCACTCGGGCTTCAGCCTTGTGACCAAACCACACCAACCATGGGTAAATCTAGCATTACCCACACCCAGATGTGGGTTATTGCTTAAATAGATTAAACCCCCTTCCTTCTAGAAATAAAATGCATTTAAGTAGCTTAGATTTTGTTTATGTGTTTATTTATTTATTTTTGCTCCTATAATATTTTTCTATAGGTTGATGGAAAGTTTACTACAGGAGAAGTTTGAAATATTTTAATCTCTGTTGTGGTGTATTTAATCTATTCTGCTTTGTCAACAAGTATACACAGTGAGGCAGACCCCTTTGTTTGCTTGTTTATTTGACTGTTACATTGTTGCAGTACAGAGCTGTATATCAGAAACACTGATATTAATTAGCACATCAAAGTTGTAGTCTTAGTTTGAATAGTTTATCCCTGTGATGACACCTACCTACAACTCTCACAAGATGCACTGTTTATTTATTTGAAGTTTGTTAACCAGGAAAGTCCACTGAGCTGAGGTGAGCCCTTGTTTAATAGAGGCCTGGGGAGAAAAGCTCCACAGTATACATATATATATATATATATATATATATATATATATATATATATGTATGTATGTATACAAAAAAATCAAACAGGTAGTTTAACAAGAAATTAATACAGTTCAAAAATTTGCATGTAACAGATAATACAAGTGAAATAGCAGGATATGATACAGTATGTTCTAGTTGCAGACAATTGATGGTTAAACAATAAGTAGCATAAACAGTAGCAGTTACATGAGTAGTTTGTTATACTTCTTGTCTTACTACAGTGATGGCAAATGTTTTGGGCTTGGTGTGTCAAAAATTCAGAAAATGCCTATCTTGACTCTGCTGGTATGTCACCCCCTCCCCCTCAAACAAAAGAGAAAATTATTTACATATTCATTTATTTAAAAAAATATATAGTCCAATCATGTGTGCTGCTATGTATTATAAAAGTAAAAAAAAATCAGTGACTTACAATAGAGAAAATGATATGCCACTGATAAATGGGCTTAAAATAGTGCTCAAAAAATTTACCCTACCTTTAATAATAATTTTGAACTGAAGTTAAAAAATATGGAACACATTGCATTTTATTTCATTAACATCAATTAATGGCTTTTTTGTTGCTGAGTTTTGATAGATGCAGTGCCACATATTTCTTGTATTTTTGTTCAGTTTCTTAGGTAATTCTGGTGTTGGTGAACCAGTGGTGTAGCTAGAGTTTATGTTCCTGGGGCTGACTGAGTTTGCCAACCCCCCTCACAAAATAAAACATAATACACATCATAGTGGTTATTCATGTGAAATGTAACTGAAATTTATCATGGTTCAGTTTATTCTACTTTATGTTATTTATTTTAACTGAGGTCAGATATCTGAGATATATATATATATATATATATATATATATATAAACAAAATATCTTCAGTTGCTGGCCTACATACAGGAGTTGTCTGTGGAAGAAGCATGAGTTCTTGCTGTCATTTGCTCAATTATTTTTGGCTGGCTTTGCATGATTAATGAGATTTGTGTGAAACTAGTCGGAAGGGAATACCAATTGTATGATCTACTCTCTGTGTGAAACAAAGCTGAAGTACATCATGTGGCAATTATACTGTACTACTGTCAGAAGTCTAAGATGTACACAGCCAGCAATGTGGCTATACATGTTAGATGGTGGTGGGGGATGGATGTGAATGAAAGTAACTTACCCTATTGCCATTTGTTCACCTTACAGTTTAGCTTTAAAGGACTAGTGAGCATTTGTGTAAAGTACATTTTAATACTTTAAGCCCTGGCTACAGTTTGTGTGAAATATATTTAAAACTATCCCTGATTTCACAGAATGTCCCTATATTTGCCTTATGTTTGTTTGGTCTGCTCCTTATATTTTTCTGGTAAATCATTCAGCATTGTTGTCACTAAATAATGAGAGACATTTTAGTTTAAAATGCTACAGCCAATTGAAAGTGCATACTAATGCAAAAACATGTTATTCTGGCTACTGTTCAACTACATAATAGAACTATGTAAAATCTGTGTCTGGTTTTGGCCTTTGTCAGTCATTTTTATCTTTGTCCCAGATTCCTGCTATAAGACGCTGTCAGGTATTATTTTTTATCACAATCAGATGAGGCTTACACAGCAAAGTGGATATAACTGCTGGGTGGGGGGTAGAGGCTGTCTATGGATGAAAATAATTTG
Source organism: Protopterus annectens (assembly GCF_019279795.1). Classification (NCBI taxonomy): domain Eukaryota; kingdom Metazoa; phylum Chordata; order Ceratodontiformes; family Protopteridae; genus Protopterus; species Protopterus annectens. Next base: position 1,297,350,554 of record NC_056725.1, on the reverse strand, counting down.
CCTTCTTCTTTTGCTCAGTTTAAGCAGTTTGACTTTGTAGAGCTTGTGTATATTTGTGTGAAATAAGCTGAAATCCTTAAATGCGTTTACCGTGTGTATACATGAAGCAAGCATAATACATATTACTCAACTCATAATTAGTTATTTTTAACACATGTGATGTGTACACAGTCAACAATGGGGCTAGATATGGATGTTGTCTGCGGATGTGAATTACTGATCCTTCTGTCCTGTCATGATCAAGTTAAACTGTTGTTAGTCTGCAGCAGTTTGCTAGATTATTGTGCATTTGTGTAAATCAAAAGTTGGGATACTTACTATTTTTTTTTTTTTGCAAAACTGGACATTTGAGCATATGGAGCATATACAGTCAACTGGCTGTAACTGATAGGCATTGACACTGGTGTATTATATTTACAATAGTTGGACTGGATTTTATTGTTTAGATTTTCTGAAGCAGCTAATTCATTTTTATTGGTTAGTAAATTTAGTTTCATTTCTTGCTGGAAGGATGTTCAAGACTATACAAATTTAAAATAGACACAAACAAAGTGTACTTTATTAAACAAAAAATATAATTTAAAACAATCTGGTAGGTAAGAAGTGTTTGAGGGGGCTCCATGGTTTTAAAACTGTTCACAACCTAAGATACACTTAATCTCCCACTGTCTTAGACTGCTAAACTCCAAGGGTAAGGGGACATTTTAGTTTACCCACAGTTCAGCAATCTAAGATCTACAACACAAACATATGTTGATGAAATGGTAGTTGATTGGTTCTAATTAATAATACAGAGGATGAATTATCTTTTTGACTGTTATCTTTGTTCCCTCATAACATATACATAAACAGATAGGAAATTAATCCAGAGAAAACTGGATAAATTGAATAGTGAGGGTTAGGTATGTGAGATGCCTAGTATAGACCGAGACTCTTCTGTTAGAAGTGTTAAACCTGATGATATGAATCAAGACAATTTGACAGTTAAACTGCATTTATGACAAAAACAGCATATTTTGAAACTTACTGTTGTACTTTCAAAACATTTGCGTAGTGAGATTCCCGCCCTGTACTGCCAAATATGGCTCCTACTATATCTCTTTGTTTATTCCATGATCACTGTATATCAAAGTAAAGTGAATACTGTGATGTCAAAATTAATACGCAGTCACACTATCTGCACTTTAACACTCACTATTCCAAAGTTCACAGTTACAGTACCTGTATTTACAACAAGCACATGCATGCACAAACACAACTCACACACTGTGATACATGCAAATACATGAGCATGTGCATGAACACACACACACACACACACACACACACACACACACACACACACACACACACACACACACACACACACACACAGACTCTGACAGACACACACACACACACACACACCCTCTGCTACATGTACACACATACACACACACACACACACACACACACACACACACACACACACACACACACAGATATGGATCCCTATCAGTTGATCTAGTTTTCAGAAACTCAAACTCCATATGGTCGCGAGACCATATGACCGAGTTTTTGAAAACTCAAAGCTTTTGAGTGGAGATCGCAGTACAGCGAGGATCTGGAAATTTACCCATAGTGCAATCTCAGAGTTGATATATATAATTTGCAGGGGGGGTGT